>NC_090736.1:25288109-25295609 GCF_036898095.1 Palaemon carinicauda | reverse complement strand
TTAGGTAAACTGGGTCCGCCACTCGTGTTGAAAATTGAAAAGAAGTACTAATTCCTATTGATAATCTATAGTGTTCGTTGCTGTGGTATATGTACAGAGCATGTTACTATTATATATGTGTATAATGGGTTTAGTCCAATTAATTTGCATGGTATTTGTTTTTATTGTTGATATGTACAATGTTGGATAGCTTGTTAACGTTGGTAAATTTCTCAATTTTTTTTTGCTCTTACTAGTGATCATGGAACTTGTTACTGCCGCTAGTGTGTAAAATATTGATTACTAAATTGCTTGTTATAATGTTAAAATATGGATTACTAAATAGCTTGTTACAATGAAAAAATATGGATTACTAAATTGCTTGTTACAATGTTAAAATATGGATTACTAAATAGCTTGTTACAATGGTAAAATATGGATTACTAAATTGCTTGTAACAATGGTAAAATAGAGATTACTAAATTGCTTGTTACAATGTTGAAATATGGATTACTAAATTGCTTGTTACAATAGTAAAATATGGATTACTAAATTGCTTGTTACTATGGTAAAATATTGATTACTAAATTACTTGTTACAATGGTTAATGTATACAGTTCTGATTAATGCGGTTGATGTGTATAGTATTATTTTGTATAACTAATGTGAATTGTATTTTATAGCCTACTCTGGTTAATGTGTAAAGCCTTTTTTATGATGTCTAATGTATGATAGCGTTTTTTTTTTCTTTTGCAGTTGCTTCTGCTTTATATTAGAGAAGGCTACTCTGTCTTCCTCATCTCATTCTTCTTGTTAGCATTATTGATCTTGCGACTCCTACTCATCCTGAGCACTATTTTATTTTCAAGCGAAACTCACACTCACAATATCAGCGAATAATAAAAGTATTGCTATTCAGGCGAGCCTCATTTTTTTGTCATTGAATATAGGTGGTCAACAACCACTATAAATACGTCAATCCTTTCACCAGTGTTATGCGTCAGATCGTTTGCTAATTATTAGCGTCGCTTTTTTGTGGCAATTCATTCTTTTCACTTGCCCCCCCCCCCCCCCCCTACCCTTTGATCTCGATTGTAACGAAAGGTGTAAATAATCCCCGGTGGTCTGTTATCTGGAATAGTACATTAAAAGCGAACATTGGGATTAATGTCTATTTTATCTTTTTTTTTTTTAAGGTGCAAGTAGAATGATACATATTATTATTATTATTATCATTATTATTATTATTATTATTATTATCATTATTATTATTACTTGCTAAGCTACAACCCTAGTTGGAAATGAATGGAGGATATAAGCCCGAGAGCTCCAACAGGGAAAAAAGCCCAGTGGGGAAACGAAATTAGGAAGCTAAAAGAGAAGTAATTAACAATTAAAATGAAATATTTTAAGAACAGTAACATCGTTAAAATTAATCTTTCATATATAAACTATAAGAATATAGATATTATAGAATAGTGTGCCCGAGTGTACCCCCAAGCAAGAGACTCTAAGAGGCGGTCTGTGCCAAGATCTGGGCGTAATTTTAGTCTTCTATATAAGTGAAGGGAACTTTTTTCAAACACTAAGCATGTGGGTTCCATTAAAGACTTCGGAAATAATAGAATAAATGAACCTTCATATAGATAAGATTGGGGTTAAATCATACAGTGCTTTACATTACTCTTACTAATACTTAGTTACCTAACTGCCATCATTCTTCTTTCAAATACCTTTCCTGTCAGCTAGAAAAAGACGTATGCAAATACTTCAGGTAATAATGTTAATCAAGGTCAAATGATACATTTTATATCTAAATAAAAACCCCCGTTAAAGAATTAATCATAATCTACATTCTTCATATTCAAAACTATGAAAATTATTCATCTAAATCTATTTTCATCTAGACCTCAGATTCAAACTCTCATTATATTGACTTTTTAAGAGGAAATTTAGTTTTTGAAGACCTTCAACAATGACATTCAATATTTGATGATGTTCAACATTTGATGACGTACGACAATGCTTAACGAAATTAGACGTCAGATATACAAAAATTGCTTATATTTTTTAAAAATACAAAACCTGAATATTTCTATGCTTCTGGGGAGTGGAAACATTTATTTTTACAAAGTAAAGAATTTTCAAATCATGATGATTAATGCTAAATTATTCACTTATGGAAATTCCATTTCATCCTACTATTTCATTAGAAGTCTTTGCTTTGATCTCCGCTATATTTTAATGGCAACAAGAAGATGGCTCGGAGCTGCTTTAGCAATACGTAAATCTTTTACGTATTTCATTCGCGAGATTAAATTTTTGCTTCACATTCGTCGCAAAAAAAAAAGTAATTGTATCAAACGTTGCTCGGAAGCATGACTAAAAGCTTTTGCTTTGCTTGCATCTTGTTTATTTTCTATATTGAAAAAAATAATAATACGAAGATGTGCTGACTCGTTGGCATCCTGAATCTGTTTATTTATGCAACTAAGGAGTAACTTGAATGTATTTATTAGATTTATTTTCCGAAAGGAACATGTAGAATATTTTTTTATTGACTACAAATATATTCAACACTGAATTTAGCGTGCTGGAGTTCGAGAGCATTGCAATAAAATATATCAAATGAATTAATTACTAGATCAATAATCATGATAATTTACGTTGGTGAATAAATAGATGAGTAAAAATGTCGAAGCATTGGAATGTCATGGATGTTTTACTCAACAGAAAATTTATGGATATGTTCTGAAAAATAATGAGAGAGAGAGAGAGAGAGAGAGAGAGAGAGAGAGAGAGAGAGAGAGAGAGAGAGAGAGAGAGATAATTTTTATGATATCTAATCCAACTAAATACTAAGATATTGGAAGTTGGAGAATTTCGAAAATTTTCGATGAAATCATAACTGGGCAAATAAGAAAATTGGATAGTTCTATGTCTTGTTATTTTGCAGTCAGACTCGCTTCCATTAAATGATATATCTTTCAAAAAGAAATTCCGGACGCCACATAGTTATGGAAAAAAACAACAACAACAACAACAACAAAGGAAACTGTTTCTAGTCCATTGCAGGACAAAGGCCTCTAACATGTCAATTATGTCTGGGATTAGGCCAGTATTCATTACCACGATGGCCAGTGCAGATTGGTGATGGTAGGAGATTTTCATCTGGTCACGCACAGCAAACCAACCTATTATGGGTGGCCCTGACTAGTATAGCTTTGCTGATCATGGAGATACGCAAACCCTTTCACCACGTTAACTTTCCGGATTTTGTGTTTTTCGTCGTATGCCCCCATATATTAACATACCGGCCGGGCCCCTGAGGTATCCCCACTTATAATTATATTTAATGTGACCAGGATAGAAAGAGAAAGAGAAAGAGTGTCTTTTGAATGTTTTCTTATGGTTTCACTCCCGTATGATGAAAATTACCTCGTCGAGGCCCTACCCTATTTTATTGTATAGGCCTACATGTAGCAGAGAAAATAACTCGTCTTAGTCTTTCTACTCTTTATGTCATTCTATCCTCCTCTCACCATCATAACGACAACGTACCTAATTGACTGTCTAGACGAACAGAGACAATATTAGTCTCATCCGCCTCGTCGGGTTCGGTTCACCAATATTGCCATTGCAATGAGAGAGAGAGAGAGAGAGAGAGAGAGAGAGAGAGAGAGAGAGAGAGAGAGAGAGAGAGAGAGAAACTCTTACATGATATTCATAACAAGAATATCACTGCACTATGTATTCTTATCTGACATATCGTTCCCCGTTGGATTATGGATAAATATTGAAAGAATCTGGTAGATGGTGTACCACAGATGTTTCATACAGTCATTCACTGTAATGCTTTTGATTTTTTATCTCTTTCTTTCTGCCACACTGATAATAAAAAACTGTTTAATCTGGCCATCACCTGTTTCCTATTGTTTGAATTTTTGTGCCATGGTTACTTTCAACTGTTTGTATATAAGCTCGTTTTTCTTGCAGAATAAAGTCACCTACATTCACCCCTCTTCTCTGTTAGTACCTAACAGCTACCGTGCGACATTGGTGACAACTGGAGGATCAGCTCCACACTGCATTTTCACTCACTGCTACCCGCTACCCTTGCAATAATGTCACCTCCCCCCCCCCCGACCTTAACTCTTCGACTCACGCTGCCTCAATGAAATTACCGCCCTTCGCTTAGTTCCAGTACTCTGAAGTTCAGTTTTGCATTAAAGGGGAGATTCGCTCAAGCAGCAAAGAGGGCTATGTCGTCTCGGTGATCGCTGAAGATACTTCCTCCCAAAGATCTCCTATTGCTTTTGCGACTATGGGGACGCTCTAATAGCATACAACGTACTAAATGAATTACTCCTGGAGCAGTACGCACTATCGCCAGCCGCCCGTATAGCCAAGCCCCATCATATGCCGGAGCGGCGACAAAGCTGCCCACTACCCATGTATGCTGCTCACCACCCACGCCCCAAAGCAATGACTTCTAAAGCCCCTTACTGAAGCCCATCACCTGCAGTTCTGCTTCTGCCACTCTAGATTCGGAGTTGCTGTAGAGAAATGTGCGGAGGGCTGTCAGTGGTAAAAAACTTGTAAGTAGAACATCTCGTGTGATGGTGGCCATACGTGTCACTAATCTTTTCTTTTCATATGATGCAGGTATGGGTGTGTGGCTTTTGATAGACACTAGTGCTTGCTTTTCCCTTATACCACTGTCACTGTGCAGGACATGACAGTTGTTTTAAGCCTGTTGACGTCTGCTTGGTAACAGCCAATGGATCTGAGATCCTCACCCATGGGTACGTGAGACTTTCACTATCGTTTGGGAGCTCCAAATACCATTGAAAATTCCTCATTGCTGATATAACACTGCTACCACTTGGTGAGGATTTTATCACCCATTTCCACCTCTTGGTTGATGTGGCTCATCGATGTTTAGTTGTAGACTCATACATGTTGACATTTCTTCAACCCCACCCCCTCTAACCTAGCACACCACATCAGCTCACCTACGGAGGCCTACACCCACCTCCTCACGTCCTACCCAGAAGTCTTCTGCCCAGAACTTTGTCAAGCGCCAACAGTTCCCGTCTAGTACGGTATTTATCGCCTTAACAAAACGATGGGACCCCAGTGTTTGCCAAATTTAGGCTTCTGACCCCAGATTGTTTGGCAGCTACTAAACAAATCTTCGCTGAAATGGAAGAAATGGGCCTTTTCCAAGAGGCCTCAAACCCATGGTCGTCACACATCGTCCTGAAGGATGGCACCGGCCCCCCTTTGGACAATGCAGGCTTCCAAACATACGGGCAGAACTGGATCACAAACCTCTCCCTACATTGCGGACATTGCCTCCTACTTGCTCTAAGCAAAGGCGTTCTCCATTCTCGACCTCTTGAAGTGGTATTATCAAGTGCCCATGAACCCAGAAGACATCCCTAAGGCCTCAATTACCACTCACTTTGGTGCACACTCATGCTATTACTCAAGTTTTAGCCTTCGTAATGCTGGGGGCACTTTTCATCGCTTCATTAATGGCATCTTAGGGGACCTCCCCTCCCGCGCATGTTACGTTGACAACAAACACGTCTTCTTTTTCTCCACAGAAGAACACCTCTGTCACCGACGAATTGTTGTCGACTGCCTACGAAAGAACGGTCTTGTAGTCTGGTAAAATAAGTGTACCTTTGACGCCAATGAAGTACCGTTCTCATGGTACCATATCGCCTCTGAAGACATCCACTTGCTCCCTGAGAAGGTATCAGCTGTTTATAACTTCACCCTGCCCTAGACTGTCAAAGCACTGTAAGAATTCTTGGGCATGATAATCTATTATCACTGGTTCCTGTCAGCCATAGCCTACCACTCCTGCCACCCTCTGCACCTCCCAGAAGGGCTACCCAAAAGACCTGAAGTGGGATCCCCTTCAGGAAACGTCATTCTGCTACGCAGCAAATGCCCTATAACCACTGCTGGTCTCATTTTTTCCATGACACATGCCGCTCTCCTTCTCTCCACCGATGATGCAGTACACGAGCAGGTGGTCAACAGCTTGCACCGCCCATTGGACATATTCAGTTGAAAACTGTCCAAGGTGGAATCCGGGTACTCTACCTTTGACCCTGAATTGCTGGCGGTGAATTTAGCTGTCTGTCACTTTCGCCACTTCGTAGAAGGTACACCCTTCATCATTTGCATGAATAATATGCCTCTGGTGCACGCCTTCACTCAACAGTCCAATGCTTAGTCCACCCGTTAAGGCAGACATCTCTCTCCTGTAGGTGAATCTAACTGCGCTCTTCAACACATCCCTTTAAAAATGAATCACTTTTGCCGACACCTTGTCCACCCGTCTATGCCCACATCTCTCTGCTGTGGCTGAAACCAACTGCACCTTTCAACATGTCCCTGGAAAAATGAATTTCCTTTGTCAGCGCCTTGTCAAGAAACACATTGGCTATTATTCTCCTGGGATTAAATTACTATACAACGCCTTAGCAGAATCTCAATGAAATTATTCACAGAGTACCAAGCATGCAGGACATCCTGCACATCCGTCCTTTGGAAAGACGGCACCCTCAACGACTCGAACGCGAGCCTCAGTGATTCCAACGCCACACTCCTCTGTGACGTCGGTACTGGTAGACTACGACAATAAATATCTGCTCCCATGTGCCGACAGGTGTTTAATTTCATCCATAGCCTCTCACATCCCTTGTACCAATATACTGCAGTGCTACAGAAGACGAAGTTCATTTAGCACAGCATTACTGAGAATGCCAAGGATTGGGTCTGCACTTGTACTTCATGCCAAACTTCAAAAGTTCAATGACACACAGATTTAGGAGTCGGCACCTTAATTCCCCTACTTACATCACAAGGTCACCGTTACCTGTTTACTGTTATTGAGCACTCCACTCGTTGGCCTGATTCCATCCTCATGCAGACTGCAATGTCTGCCTCATGTACAACATCCGCCTTACTCTCAGGGTGGATAGTAACATTTGGTATCCTTGAGCATATTACTTCTGACAGGGGTACCACTTATATCTCTCAATTGTGGACATTATTAGTGAGCCTCCTGAGAATCACCCTACATGAGGCAACCACATACACCCCTGCTGCCAACGGAATAGTTGAAAATTTACATTGTACCCTCAAAGCAGCTTTATTGTACCACTGCAATGACTCCAACTGGTTTACCCAGCTTCCCTAAGTCCTCCTTGTACCAAAGTCCCCTCCTAAGGATGCCCTGGATGTTTTAGCATCTGAAAGGGTGTATGGTAATCCGTTGGTTGTCTCTGCTGAATTTTTTCCGTCTGAATCCTCCTCCTTCAACAATCTCTAGTGCCCACATCATGTTGTAGGAAAATATACTCCCTTCTACCAGACTTAAATGCTCAAAGTGAAGCAACACATACTAAAAGATTTAAAAACCACAACGCCTGTCTTCCTGCGCACCACTGCTAAAATCCCACCGCTGACGCCTCCTTACACAGGCCCTTTCCTAGTGAT
>NC_090736.1:25280609-25283109 GCF_036898095.1 Palaemon carinicauda | reverse complement strand
TAAATTCTTATCGGAATGTCCTGAAACTATTGTCAAAATGTGCATCATTCGATAACCTAAAATATGGTCATGGTCACAAAAAAGTAATATGGTAAATCTTTATACGATTTGCATGAAACTATTGTCAAAATGTGCATCATTCGATAACCTAAAATATGGTCATGGTCACAAAAAAGTAATATGGTAAATCTTTATACGATTTGCATGAAACTAGTGCCAAAATGTACATAATTGAATTGAATATATTGTTATATACATCATGATATATAGACTTCATTACCCTTGTTAGCAGAGTGGGTTTAAAAGTCAATGGACATGTTAAAGGTGCAGGTTTCGTCATTACGCTGCCATTGTTATCCAATTTGTTTGTATAACAATTTGATTAGATTTTGGGAGTGATTGGGCAAAAGGCCAAGGTCAAGGTCACAAAAAGGTCTAAAAGTCTTTTTGCTATATCGTGGTCGGTTTTTTCTAATTTGCATAAAACTGGGTCCAAAATGTGCACAATTCAATTACCTATCTTGTGATATGCAACATAATATAGTCGAAGATATGCACTCTAGCTTAGGTAAAAGATATACTACTCTTTGGAAGTTTTGTTTGCTCCATTTTACAATATAATTTCTCTCTCTCTCTCTCTCTCTCTCTCTCTCTCTCTCTCTCTCTCTCTCTCTCTCTCTCTCTCTCTCTCTCTCTCTCTCTTGAAAATCTGACCAGATTCAAATTTATAGTTTTTATGGCATATTTTCAATATTTTTTTTTTTTTTTCAATAATTCTCGACCATTTTATTTAGAAAAAAACACCAGAAAATTTGAATTGACTTTTATTTTTCTGTTTCTCGAGTTATATCTATGTCCTGCTCTTTCTTATTCGTACACTGAGATTCTAAGATATTGAGAGTTCTCGAAAATCTATTAAAAATAGTTTCTTAATTGTAATTACTTGATAACGCTTCTGTATTCTTAAATGATGTACGCGACCCGTAGTAAATGACAGCTAAATATCTAGATAGATATGCACACACACACACAGGCACACACACACATAGATTCAATCCTTCCCACCCCCTTACCCTTTCCTAAATACAAAATGGCAGTTTCCGCACTTTGTGGAAGGTTATGGTTTCCGAGTGAATTTCTCTAGGTACCACCGCTCATCAGGGTATAACTACTACATCTCTCCTTACTCGAGGGACGAGGAGAGACTGAGTAGTCATACGTCTGATATATATATATATATATATATATATATATATATATATATATATATATATATATATATATATATATATATATATATATATATATTATGTAGCCAAAATATGTAGCCAGACACGTTACTTTTTCATTTTATAAGGGATATTACTGGTCTCGTATTTAACCTTATCGAAATTCTAAGGTTTTCTTTTTTAAAGGTAATCAATCCTACAGAAATGTATTTCCTTTTATGTAATCTTTTTACATGTGCAAAGTGATACAGAGTTATGCAAATTTGAGTCTTCGTCAAAGACTGAACTAGTCCTTTGGAGTATTATACGGAGAGTTCTCTTTTTGTAGGAACAGTGAATAATGACTATGGCAGTGACAGATGGTATTGTATAATCATCATCATCATCTCCTCCTACGTCAATTTATGCAGAGGGCCTCCATTCGTCATCTCCTACTTCGAGCTTCATAGTCCTCAGCCATGTAGGTCTGGATCTTCCAACTCTTTTAGTGGCTTTTGGAGACCTGTTGAAAGTTTGATGAACTAATCTCTCTTAGGGAGTGCGGAGAGCATGCCCAAACCATCTCCATCTACCCCTCATCATGATCTCATCCCCATATGGCACTCGAGCAATCTCTTATAGTTTCGTTTCTAATCCTGTCCTGTAATAATATACTTTTATTATTATTATTATTATTATTATTATTATTATTATGGTGATGATGATTATTATTATTATTGTTGTTTTTGTGGTTGTTGTTATGATTATTACTGTTATTGATATTGATATTCCCACTACCATACTGCCTAAGAAGATATTCGAATTGTGATCCTAAATAATAATACTAATACTAATAGTAATCATGATAATAATTGTAATAATGAAAATAAGAATTTTATCGTTCCTATCTAAGAAAAATAACTGCAATTATTTAAAAAACGAATATTTATTAAAGAAAAAAATAGAAAGAATAGACTAGATTAATGATATTGAATATCAGTAACCAAAGCAAAATGATGAAAAAATTAAACGAACACGATTAAATATACGGCACAGAGGTTTAAGTCAATGTCGAATGTAATAAAGTATTGCTGAAACTTATTTGCATCCGATTCACACATTCATTCGAAGCGCTCATGATGTTTTGCTATTCCGGGTAAATGTTGTTTCTAATTCCTCCATAAAACATTCCCACTTTTCAGGGGAGAATTCTGACGCTGTATAGCAATGGGGAAAAGCTATTGCAATCTCATTACCTCCGCGTACGATGTTGGAAGGAGGTTATGTTTTAC
>NC_090736.1:25262302-25269802 GCF_036898095.1 Palaemon carinicauda | reverse complement strand
TTCTCTCTTGTCCGAAATTCATTTCTCATAAATTATATTGAGAAACAATTATTGCAGAACTAGTAAGGGAGTCCGAGATATTTAAACATTTCGTTTTCAATACATGAAACTTTTATCAGAAAGATAATATTGATAGCGAAAATGCAGATAAATAAACTCAGATGAATTCATCAAACAATTTGAAAAACTTTTCCCAAGGCTACATGGGTATGCATTTTTCTCTAGAGAAGATTTCGTTATCCCAATGATTGAAATAGCAGAATTTTCTTAAACGAATCAGATGTCCCCTGAAGGCACCTATCGAATCCAAATATATTATCCTGTTTTAAAGCCGAAATGCTGCTTCTGGTTTTCGAGAACGAATCGGGTTTTATTGGGAAAAAGCCGGGAGAAACTAGATACATCAGTCCTCCAATGCTACTTATTTTACTATTGTAACTACTGCTATTGTTCACTCTATAATTGTTATTAATGTTATTAATTCAATCAATATAATCCTTAATAATCTGCTTGTATATTAAATTTTCTTACCTTCTTTAAATGAAGTAAATTGGTTCGGGTTCAGAAATGGATACCTGGATTCCGCACACAAAAGTTCAACTTATAAATGACAGGTATAAGTTAAACAACATTAATACGAAGACAGCTCGCGAACAACTAACTTTATATAGAGACATGACAGGTATTTATGGGCCCCCTAGGGATCACATAGGGGTGACAGTTGCATGTGTATATTGAATGGTTAGTAAATAAGGTTGACATTGGCATAAAAATATAATATAATAATGAAATGATAATAGTTGTTACTTAATCAGCTTTTTTTTTTTTTACATGGAATCCAATAGCAGTTACAATGTAGAACAAAACGTAGATTGGGAATCGATATTTACTTGTTTGTGCGCCGCATGCTGCACGTACATTACATGGCTCGCCCTTGAAGCAGACATGCATGTAAAAGAGGGTGAGCTGCTCTTGAGATTTATACTATTGGTGGGTCATCTTGCAGAAGGTACACAGGTTTCAGGCGTTCAATGGTGATCCAGTTTTCTTTACCAGGAATGGTTGTGTAGGGAAGCTTTTGGAGTATGACAGATGACAAGGAATGGTCCAGTATATGGGGCGTAATCTGTGTCTTGCAAACGTCATTGTGCATGAAGATGTGTGGTACAGTGTGTAGGTCTTTTTGAATGTGCTGTTTTGCTGGGGATTTGTGAGTCTGACGGCAGGGGTTATATTTCCCCACATCCTCATGTAGGCACTGGAGATTGTCTGGGTTGGCGAACAGAAGAAAAAATTGTAAGGGTAACCAACAGGTCACCTTATACAATTTTAGACACTGAGATTTGTATGGTGTCTGTCCGAGGAAGACTCTGGGAAATTGTGGCTACCACGTTGAGTCACTGTAGGTAGACACCAAAGCTGTTTTGGAGGTACAATAGTAACGTCTTACCATTCTGTTGGCTACTGGGTTGTAAGCAGTAATATGATGTAGTGTGATGCCGAGATGCCCCATTGATGTCCACATTTGAGAAGTGAAAGTGGCTCCCCTGTAGGAAGTAATGTGCTCTAGGATGCCAAGTATTGCTATACATCCGTAAAGTAAGGCAACAGTACATCAGGAAAATGCTGCATCCAGCATGGGGAGAGCTTGAGGCCAGTGAGTCGAGTGATTAATGACTTTGAAAATTAAAAGTATCTTTGTGACGTGGGTAGGGGGCCAACCACGTCAATATGAATGGAAGAAAAATTACACTTTGGTTGATAAAAAGTGCCATAACCCATAACTTTAGAAATAAGTTTCGACATCAATAGCTGTGCATTAGATCAGCGCGATGGGTGTGAGAGGCCATGGACCAATTGAAACACCTTGTTGGAACATGGAGTCAGGTATCCAGTGGTATGCTCTACTAGTACTTACATCAAAGATGAGGGTGCCGTTGGAGTCATGAAAGGCAACGTCATCCTAATGGAGAGATGTGGAGGATGTCGTGCAAGTTAGGTAACTGGGGTCCTTTCTTTAGGCATCTGTCAAGGCCTTGTAATCCATTTTTAAATGGACTGTGGCCTATGTTTTTCTAGATAAAGCGTCTGTGATTGGATTCTGTTAACTAGGGATATATTGAATGGTACAGTTGTATTCAGAAAGGGTAGAGAGATGTCGGTGTTGACGGGTAGACCAAGCGTCATCCTATTGGAACCCTTAGGCTTATAGAATCTTGCTTTTCCTTCTAGGCTGTTAATTTAGCTAGTAATAATGATAATAGTGAAGGCATGCAGAAGAGGCATGTGGTCCGTGGAAATGACAAAGAACGTGCTCTCCAAAAAGTGGCGGAATTGTAAGGCAGCCTAAGGAACCACCAGCAATTTGGGGTCGAAGATGGAGTAGCTGGATTCCTCCTTGGAAAGTTTTTCTACTGAAAAATGCTGATGATCGGGGCAATCATTGTTTGAGCACCTACTCTATAACAACATAACTGGCATCATGGGAGAGTAGGAGGGTGCAGTTGACAGGTGAAGGGTGGGAGCAGTGGTAGTTGATAGGGATTTTTTTTGTATTAAAATAGTCTGCCTCCTGAAGGGGTCCCCACTTCAGGTGTTTTGGCTTGTCCTTGGAGTAGTCATAAAGGAGGGTGAGAGTGGCGGTGATGTCTATGAAGAAACAGTTATAATTGTTTACCATGTCCATGAACTCCTACCGTGTTTTGATAGTTGAGGGCTTAGGAAACTTCTATACTGCTGATACCTTCTTTTGGGAGGGGGTGAACAGCCTCAGGAGGGACGTGATGAGCCAAGATGTACCTGACTACAGGGCCATTCGTAGGTGATCCTCTTTGGAAAGCAAGAATAGCAGTATGTCATTTATGTAACCTACACAGAGGGGGAAGTCACCTAAGATGCCATCCATAAATGTTGAAATGTTTCTCCAGCACTACGAAGACCAAAGCAGGAGTAAGTGAAAGTAAATGTAGCGAAGGGAGTGGTGATGGTAGTCTTGCAGATGTCTTCTTGGTACATAGGCACCTGATAAAATCACTGGAGTAGGTTTAGGGTTCAAATAATTTAGCCCTGTAAAGGAAGGTGGTGAAGCCAGGGATGCTGGAATAAGGGTAGGGGTCTGGTTCTGTCTATATATTAAGAGCCCTGTAATCCCCACAATGATGTAGGGATCAGTCCTTCAAATGCGTGTACTGACTTTTCGTCCAATGTCACTTCGTCCGACCACACTTTGTCCACGTCTTTTTGTCCAATATCTTTTCGTCTGATGGACTTTTCGTCCAACGGCATTTGGTCCATTTTTAAATTGTTTCAATCAATAACAGAAAAGAAATAAAAACAACCAATCCATAACTTCCCTAATAGAAAATTAAACCTTGTAAGGACCTCTTTCTCCCTTGTTGTTTGTAATAATCAATTGCTAAACTCCAAAGTATAGGAGTGGAAATAACTAGTTGAATAAATGAAATTAAATGGAAATTTCGGACAGTAGAGAATTGAAGAAAAACAGCTCAACATAACTACTCTTTGCGGAATAATCACTTTTTTAGCGTAGCTGATTCTTTGAGTGTTAAAGGTAAGAAATGTAAGAAATAACATCTTAAGTGAAAATGAAAAAAGGAAATAGAAGTTGGTAATTTTAATAGTAACGCATATGTGAAATAATGAATGATTAAAAAAAAATAATTATACAGATTGTTTAAAATTGGTGCAAATTATATGCCCCATTCTTCAAAAACTTCAAAAACATCACATGCCCAATGGCAATATGATGCTATATCTTCGAGAGCTCTTTCTGATGCAAATATTTGAATTCTTTGATGATCCTCGATGCCTGAATCATATCTTAGAAACTGTTCACCATTATCAAGTTTACTGTATGCGTTAGGTATATCTAATCCATGTCTAGCCACTGGGTTAGAAGGAAATCCGGAATGCTTTTGTCGGCACCTTTGAATAGTCTTTGAAAGTACTTGCACAAGAGGGAGCTGAGAGCAAGTATTTTCAGTTATCGCCGTAAACCTTCTCGATAATATGCTACGCTAACTTGCTGCACTGTTTTCATTCGTTTCGTCCTTCCTTTCAGCAACTGCTTTTCTAGCATTTCCTGCATCTAAATTTGTGGGATTAAGGTGCTCACCAGAAGAATAAATAATTTTTTGTACATTAGTCTTCCGTAACCGTGAGAATGCGCACTGAACACAGCTGCTTTTTCTCACATCTCCAGTTTTCTTTTCCAAGTTTTGCATTAGTGAATGAAAATCGTGGATGTGATTACTTTCATCTACTACTTTTCTTTTCTTCTTCGTTGATTGTATGAACATTCCTATTTCGGGATGGGCAGATTCATAAACTGAAGTACTAAACTTACAGTACACTATATATCTATATATATACATATATATATATATATATATATATATATATATATATATATATATATATATATATATATATATATATATATATATGTGCGTGTGTGTGTGTGTGTGTGTGTGTGTGTGGTGTGTGTGTGTGTATATATAATATATATATATATATATATATATATATATATATATATATATATATATATATATATATATATATATATATGTATATATATGTATATACCTGTATATATATGTATATATACATATATATATGTATATATATATATATATATATATATATATATATATATATATATATATATATATATATATATATGCTAAAGAGGGAGTAGGAAAAAGAGAAAGTTGAGCATGCCTAATGGAGTAATTAGAAAATGTGCATAGCCCTTCTGTCATAATAGCCAATAAGGTAAAAACTTTTAACACAGAAGTGAAGTAAACGGTAATAACAATCCCTTGCAAGACTTGTTTTCTTTAGAAATTGGACCAAATGTCGTTGGACCGAAAGTCCATTGGACGAAAAGACATTGGACAAAATGACGTGGACGAAGTGTCGTAGGACGAAATGACATCAGACAAAAAGATCACCCACCCTTCAAATGGCATATATGGGGGACAACCCTAAGGTTGAGGGCTATTTCTTTCATTTTCGTGAATGTGCATTTAGCAGCTATCAACCCTTTTGGTACCTAACGTCTCAATCTTGCAAATAGTGGGGGCCCCTGTCCTCTTGATATGGTGATAGATATCATACATAGGGGGAAAAAATTGGCATCTGGTGTAGTTCTGGGAGGGAGACGTTGTAATATAAAATGAGAAGGTGGGCATAGGCATTCGTGGTTTGCTGATGTGGAGAGCGTGATGGTGCAGGTGATAAAGGTATGGACAAGTAAGAGTTGACGTTAACTAAGCATCAATGTGCGACGCCAACCAGGATGTAGAAAGGGAAGAGGAAGTCACACCGATTAAAGGCAGCGTAACTTCAGCAACGGTGAAATTCCATTATCAGCATCTCGTCACTGGGGGTGGGGATAACAGATCTGTTGGCAGCCACTCGGCTGACTTCAGCAGACTAGGAATGTTGGGATCATGCCCTTAAGAGGGAGTTTAGCAGAAGGGAATAACAGGCACGAGTGTATACCAGAAAGCACACGTTAGATCTTGAATCATGAACAAAAATTAGATTAGTTAATTGTGAGGCCACTGCCACAGGAGATGACCTTGTTACACTTCTTTTGACTATTGACATCCGAAAACACATTTTTTAGCACCAGTCCTAAGTCTGGAGGGTTAGTAGCACATCTAAGGGTGGGGGGCTTCATTCAGTGGCAGTTGATGCTGTTGGTTGGGGCACGGGCATGGGTTGCCACAGGTGGGTGGTGGACAGCTTCATTCCTGCTCAGGCTTGTCATGAGGTGGGTGTCGAAGTCCTACAGAAGTTACATCCAGCTTCAGTCAATGTTGCATAGTTGTCCTCTTCGTCGGGAGTTTTCAATGGTGGGGAAGTGGCTGTTCATAAGGGCATTGATTTTAGTCACCAGGTCCTTCGTAAGCAAGGTGTCAACATCGGGAAGAGAGCGTTATACACGTCCGAGCAGGCGTTGTTTCCAAATGACACGAAGTAGGTTCACTTCATGAAGAAAGCCGTCTGAAGGTGAGCAATACTGATGATTTCCGAGGGCCATCAACTTCTTTTACCATGCGAGTACTGCTCCAGGAGGTATGATTCACGGGAATCATACTATATGGGCTCATTTTTCATAATGCCAATCAGAGATTTCTGGTAGGTGTTGTTGGAGGATGTATTCTTTGCTGCTAGAGCGGGTCATGCCCTTAATGCAGAACTGAACCTTGGCACTCTGAAACCAGCCAAACATATCTCTGCTGATAAAGGGCAGGAGCCGCACTCTGGCTTCTAGGACAAATAAGTAGGGGTCGGTGGTTAACATTGTTGGAGGATACGGCACATGAACCAGTGAACTGGGAGGCTGGCTGGGTATTTGAGTTCCTCCTTAGGGGTCTCCAAGATAACAAGATTGGAAGAAGCATTAGTACAGAGACAGGTTCTTGACAACTAGGTCTATTTAGAGACAAACACATGTATTTATAGGTCCTTAAGCGGTACATATGGATGACAATTGCATGTGTATATTCAACTGGTTTTGTTGATAAGACTGGCATTGGCATAAAAATAGGCAATATAATAACTGAATAATAATAATGATAAAATTAGCTAGTTAGTTCAAGGGCTTTTTTTTTATGTAGTCTGATGACAGTTACATATTTCTTTATTTGTGGACGAGTTGTTTACTTAATGGGCATTACAGTTCTTCCACCTATAATATCTATTCAGACATGAAGACGTAGCAACCTTGTATCAGATCCAAGTCTACACTGGATTAGTCACTCTACTGTCTTTGTTTGGGTGTCGCCATAGGTCTGTGTTTCCGTGCCTGCATAGTGGTAGTGCGTTTGCCTTCAATTACCAATGGCATCAGATCGATCCCAACTCGGGACTTTGAGTTTAAGCTGTTTACTGGGGAGGTTGATGCTGTGATTGTACACAACAACAGGGAGTTGCGCTCACCCAGCTAACCTTCTGGTGTACATCTCTTGAGATGATACCGAAATGGAAACCCTTTTCAAAATCACTTACCTCTAAAGAGAACTATTGGGTATTATTATTATTATTATTATTATTATTATTATTATTATTATTATTATTATTATTATTATTATTATTATTATTATTATTATTATTATTATTAGCTACGCTACAACCATAGATGGAAAAGCAGGATGCTATAAGCTATATAGGAGCATAGTTCAGAATAAAATGAAATGAAAATCGAGGTGTCATCACATATCGTGTTTTATGGCTTGAAAGTCTGATTAACGATTTATTTGTCAATGTATCAAACTAGGTCGCCTCACAGCAAATCCATCCTATTTTAAGTTGCTAAACAAAATGTCCGTCTTCGGTAAATGGGTTTTTTTATATTCTTAGGGTCGAATATTAAATTTATTTCGTCTTTTGGTATAAGTCGATGCACAACAATGTAAATAACGTAAATTGTGGGTAACTTCTTGGCACTAATCTTAATACGTTTCA
>NC_090736.1:25234802-25257302 GCF_036898095.1 Palaemon carinicauda | reverse complement strand
ATAAATATTTCACATATAAACTACAAAAATATAAATAATATAGAATAGCGTGACCGAGTTTACCCTCAAGCAAGAGAACTTCAATCCAAGACAGTGGAAGACCATGGTACAGAGGCTATGGCACTTCACTATGTAAGCGAAGGGAACGTTCTTCAGACACCAAGATCATGGGTTCCATTAAGGATTTGGGAAATAATAAGATAAATGAACCTTTGTATAGATACGATTGATGTTAAATCATAAAGTACTTTACTAATACCTAGCTAACTGTCATCATTCTTCTTTCAACTACCTTTCATGCAAGCTAAAAAAAAGACGTATCCAAATGATTTAGGTAATAATGTTAATCCAGGTCAAAAGATAAATTTTATATCCAAATAAAAAACCTCATGAAAGAATCAATCATAATTTATATTCTTCATATTTAAAACTAAGGAAATGTTTCATCTTGAACTCAGATTCACTCTCGGTAGATTATCTTTAAAAGTACCTTTTCATTTCGATAAGGCATTGACGATGACGTTCAATGCTTAACGAAATTAGACGTCGCTTATACAAAAGTTGCTTCCATTTTTCGTTATAAAAACCCTGAATATTTCTATACTTCTGGGGAGTGGAAACCTTTATTTTTACAAAGTAAAGAATTTTCAAATCATGATGACCAATGCTACATTATTCACTATTGTGAAAATTCTATTTTATTCTCCTATTTCTTTAGAAGTCTTTGATCTCCGCTATATTTTAATCGCAGCAAGAGGATGGGTCGAAGCAGCGTTGGCAATATGCAAATCTTTCACTTATTTCATTCCCGAGATTCAATTTTTGCTTTACATTCGTCACAAAAAAAAAAAAAACTAATTGTAATTGCTCGTAAGCATAGCTAAAAGCTTTTGCCTCGTTTGTAATTTGTTTATTTTCTATATTAAAAAAAAAAAATTATTATTGAATACAAATATTTGCTGACTCTTCGGCATGCTGAAACATTTTATTTATGCAACTAAAGAATTACTCGAACTTTACTTTCTAAAAAAATCTTATTAAATACAAATATATGCTGAATCTTTGGCATGCTGAATCAATTTATTTATGCAACTAAGGAATAAAATGAATATATTTATAAGATTTATATTCAGAAAGGAACATCTAGAGCCTTTCTCATTGACTACAAATATATTCAACACTAAATTTAGCGTGCTAGAGTTTGAGAGCATGGCGATAAAATATATCAAATGTATTAATTACTAGATCAATAATCATGTTAAGTTTACATTAGTGAATGAATAGATGATTAAAAAGTGTAGAAGCTTTGGAATATCAAGAATGTTTTACTCAACAAAAAATTTTTGCATATGTTTTCTGAAAATAATGAGAGAGAGAGAGAGAGAGAGAGAGAGAGAGAGAGAGAGAGAGAGAGAGAGAGAGAGAGAGAGAGAGAGAGAGAGAGAGAGAGAGAGATATTGGATGTTGCAGAATTTCGAAAATTTTCGATGAAATCATAACTCAGCAAATAAGAAAACTCGATAGTTCTATGTCCTGATATTTTGCAATCAGACTCGCTTCCATTAGATGATATATATTTCAAAAAGAGATTCCTGACGCCACATAGTTATGGAGAAGACAACAACAACAATAACAAATGCGACTGCTTCTAGTCCATTACAGGACAAAGGCCTCAGACATGTCAATTATGTCTGGAATTTGGTCAGTTTGCATCACCACGATAGCCAGTGCGGATTGGTGATGGTAGGAGATTTTCGTCTGGTCGCGCACAGCTAACCAATCTAGTATGGGTGGCCGTAACTAGTATAGGTTTGCTGATCATGGAGATACGCAAACCCTTTCACCACGTTAACTTTCAGGATTTTGTGTTTTTCGTCGTATATATCCCCATATATAGGCATACCAGCCGGGCCCCTAAGGTATCCCCATATATAATTACATTTAATGTGACCAGTATAGAAAGAGAGAGGGAGTGTGAATGTTTTTCTAATAGTTTCACCTCCTTAGAATGAAAATTAGCTCTTCGAGGCCCTACCGGTTTCTGTGGTTGGTATAGGCCTACATTTGTTATGACAGAAAATAACTCGCCTCAGTTTTTTTTTTTTTTCTTCTCTTTATATCATTCTATCCTCCTCTCTCCATCCTAACGACTACGTGCGTAATTAACTGTCTAGACGAACAGAGACAATCTTAATCTCATCCACCTCGTCGGGTTCGGTTCACCAATATTGCCATTGTCATGAGAGAGAGACGGTTACCAATATTGCCATTGTCATGAGAGAGAGAGAGAGAGAGAGAGAGAGAGAGAGAGAGAGAGAGAGAGAGACAGAGAAAAAAAACTGTATTCTAATATGACATATCGTTCCCCATTGGAATATGAATAAATATAGAAAGAATCTGATAGATAACTGATAATAAAACATCTGTTTAAGCTTGCCATTACATGTTTCACATTGTTTGAATTTTTGTTCCATGGTTACCCTCATCTCTTTGTATATAAGCTCCCTTTTCTTGTTGAATAAAGTTCCTTGCATTCACCCCACCTCTCTGTTAGTACCTAACAGCTGGCTTGCGACATTGGTGACCACTGGAAGATCAGCTCCATACTGCCTTTTCACCCACTGCTGCCATCTACCCAATTTAAAATGTCACCCATCGATCTTAACTCTTCGACACGCGCCACCTCGATGAAACTACTGCCCTTCCCCTGGTTCCAATACTCCGAAGTTCAGTTTTGCATCAAGCAGCAAAGCATATTATGTCCTCATGGTGATTCCCAAAGACACTTTCTCCCAGAAATCTCTAATAGTATTCGACGCCCTAAAAACCAATCTCCAGGAGCAGTACTCACCCTCGCAGGCGCCCGTATATCCAAGCCGCATGACATGCCGGAGCGGTGACAAGGCCGCCTACTACCCACATATGCTGCTCCTAGCAACGTCCTCTATAGCCACTTACAGAAGCCCATCAGCTGCAGTTCTGCTACTACCACTCTAAATTCGGAGTTGCTGCAAAGAAAGGTGTGGAGGGCTGCCAGTGTTAAGAAACTTGTAAGTAAACCATCTCTTGTGATGGTGGCCTTCCTTGTTGCTAATATTTTCTTTTTATATGATGCAGGTACGGCTTTGTGGCTTTTTGTAGACACTGGTGCTTGCCTTTCCCTTCTATCACGCCAGGACATGACATAGTCATTTAAGCCTGCTGACGTCTGCTTGGTAACTGCCAATGGATCTGAGATCTGAACCCACGGGTACGTGAGACTCGCACTATTGTTTGGGAGCGCAAAATACCACTGGAAATTCCTCATTGCTGACATAATATTGCTGCTACTTGCTGAAGATTTCAACCCGCATTTTCTACCTCTTGGTTGATGTGGCACATCGATGTTTAGTTGCAGATTCATACTGTTGACATTACTTCAACCCTACCCCTCCTAACCTCGCACTCCACTTCAGCACACCCACAGACGCCTACGCCCACCTCCTCACGTCATACCCAGAAGTCTTCTCTCCAGAACTTTGCCAAGAGCCAACAGTTCCCACCAAGCATGGTATTTATTATGTTATCAAAACGATGGGGTCCCCAGTGTTTACCAAACTCGGGCGCCTGACCCCAGATACTTTGGCACCTACTAAACAAACCTTTGTTGAAATGGAAGAAATGGGTGTTTGCCAAGAGGCATCAAGCCCATGGTCGTTACCCTCACACATAATCCTGAAGAAGGATGGCCCAGCACCACTATGGGGATTATAGGCATCTAAACATGCCTACAGAACTGGATCACTATCCTCTCCACTACATGGCAGACATCACCTCCTACTTGCTATAATTGAAGGCGTTCTCCATTCGCGACCTCTTGAAGTGGTATTACCAAGTGCCCATGAACCCAGAAGACATCCCCAAGACCATGAATACCACTCCCTTCGGTACATACTCATATTAATACTCCTGTTTTGTCCTTCGTAATGCTGCGGCCACTTTTCATCGCCTCATTAATGGCCTCTTAGGGGACCTACCCATCCACGTATGTTATGTTGACGTCACTTACTCATGTTCTCGACCACCTAAAAGAGAACGGTCTTGTTGTCTGGTACAACAAGTTTACTTTTGATGCCAACAAAGTATCATTCTTATGGCACCTCATCACTCCTAAAGACACCCACCTGCTCCCTAAGAAAGTATCAGCTGTTCATAAGTTCCCCACGCTCTCAACCGTCGAAGAACTACAAAAATTCTTGGGCATGAAAAACTATTATCACCGGTTCTTGTCAGTGATTGCCACCACTCTTGCCACCCTCTGCCTGTCCCTCAAGGGCTAGCCAAAAGACCTGAAGTGGGGTCGTCTTCAGTTAACGTTTTTCATTCATACTCATACCTTGAAATGCTATTGCTTTTTATCTCTCTCTCTCTCTCTCTCTCCTCTCTCTCTCCTCTCTCTCTCTCTCTCTCTCTCTCTCTCTCTCTCTCTCCTCTCTCTCTCTCTCTCTCTCTCTCATAATAATACTAGGAAAACTTGTTTAAGTTTACCATCGCACGTTTTACATTATTTGAATTTTTGTGCCATTGTTGCCCTAAACTCTTTGCATATAAGCTCGTTATCTTTGTGAATAAAGTCACTTACATTCACCTCGCCATGTTTTTTAGTACCTAACACCTACCTGTTGACAATGGCATAACTTAGGTTTTTGAAAATAAGGTCTTATCCAAAAAGCATAGGGAAAGCAGGCAAGATGCAGAAGAATGGCACTGGGTGTTTAAAAGGGTTCAACATATTAATAAGAAACCTATTGTACATATATGTGAGGAGGCTAGATTATTAGAAGTCTTCTGTCCAGGGGTGTTATCGAGGATTTAGCGAATGGAATAGGATTGTGGCAGTGACCACCGTGTTGTTCATTTTGCATTCATCTTTCTCTGGAAAGATGAATCTGGAAGTAGTTATATATATATATATATATATATATATATATATATATATATATATATATATATATATATATATATATATATATATATATATACATATATACACAAACAGATGTGGCTGTTTCTAGTTTACTGCAGGATTAAGGCCTCAGACATGCCAATTCACACCTGTGGTTTGACCAGCTTTCATCACCATGCCGCCAGTACCGATTGGTGATTGTAGGAGATTTTCGTCTAATCCCTCCAACAAACTAACCTAGTATGGGTGGCCCTGACTAGTAAAGCTTTGCTGATCATAGCGATACGCATATCCTTTCACCACGTTAAGGTATATCTACTAAGAAAGGGATATATGAAGTCCATTCCCTATGAGAGTCATCGGGGATGGCTTCTCCTATTTTGATTATTATTATTATTATTTTTATTAGTAGTAGTAGTAGTAGTAGTAGTAGTAGTAGTAGTAGTAGTAGTATTATTATTATTATTATTATTGTTGTTGTTGTTACTTATCAAGTTACAACCCTATTTGGAAAAGCAGTATGCTATAAGCCCAAGGTGTCCAACAAGGAAACTAGCCCAGTGAGGGAATGAAATTAAATAAAACTACAAAAGAAGTTTAAGAACAATCACATTAGAATAACTTAAAAATGACAAGAGGATAAAAACTTCAAAATATGAAGAGGAAGAGAAACAAGATAGAATAATGTGCCCGAGTGTACCTTCAAGGAAAAGATTTCTAACCGAAGAAAGTGGAAGACCATTATACAGAGGCTCTGGCACTATCCCACACTAGAGAAATGTTGTACAGTACCCATCTTTGATTAAGAATATGAAAAAGACTCCCTTCAACGCACTTTGCCAACTTCTCAGAAGCATCACAAGACAGTTATTTGCTTTTTGTGGAATTGGGACATTTGATCACCTTAAAATTTACAATGTTCTAAAGAAACCCCGTGATTGTGGTCTGGAAAATCGTATGATTGGCTTTGATTTTAGTGCTGTATTTGACAGTGTTAATCATGAGGCCCTTGTATACAAACTTGACAAGATGGCAATAGGTGGCCTTTTCCTAGCAGCATTATTGAATTTCTTAGTAGATTACTGTAAGTATTTCTTGATGGTCACCATATTGACTATAGGAATATATCATCATGTGATTCTCAGAGTAGTGTTTTAAGCCTATTTATCTTCCTACTATATACATATAGGTGGTTCGGCTTGGAAAATAAGCTTGTTGCATAATATACAGATAATCTTACGTTCTTTGCATCAATTTAATCTGCTGAATGTACAGTAGACTTATAAATACCGAATCCCTTAGTAGATATCTAGATAAAATTAGGGCATATTGCAAATTAGGGGCATGAAGTTTTGAACCATAATAAAAACTCAAAGTTTGATTGTATGTCAAGGAAAGTTTTTTTCCAAATCTAAGATCTTTACATTGACAATGTATCTTTAACTCATTTAAGATGCAAGCTGTGATTTATTTTACTGCAAATTTATTTTTAGGAAACACATCCAGTCTTTTTCCTATTTAATTGCTCAAAAAACAGACAAATTGAGGAAATATTTTAAGATTATCGTGGATCAATATGGCCCGAAGAAATGTTTTATGTTCGTTTTTTTTTTTTTTTTTATCATATTTTGAGCATTGTTCTACATGGTCTTCATCTGCTGATTCTCATGTTACTTTGTTGAACAAAAACTTGCCGTCTCTTTAACATCTTATTCCCGGTCTGGATATTAATCTCTGGCACGGTCGTTCAATTAGTTCTTTGTGCATGTTGCATAAGATTATTTTTTTCATAACTCTGACCATACCTTCTTTTAGAACTTCCCTTACTGTGCCACCCTCTATGTAGATCTATGTATGCAGTTAATTATCTTCTTGAGCCCTGGGGCTTGTAGCATCCTTCTTTTCCAACTAGGGATGTAGCTTTACTAGTTACATGTCTATATATGTATATATACTGTATATATATATATATATATATATATATATATATATATATATATATATATATATATATATATATATATATATATATATATATATATATATATACAATTATACATGATATTTACATACATACATACATACATATCAGCAAATCTCTCTATCAATTGAAATTTGTATAATTCTTTCTGTGACACTAATATAAAAAAATAATGAAATATGGTTTAGATTTTTTCATCTTCTCACTGCAATGAAAAGATACGCCTTTCACAAAATAAAAAGCAAAGTTCCATTGAAACTAAAACATTCATTACCGTACCTTCATTTTGCATTTGGAATTAACTATCGCTTGTAAGCGAATCGTATTATCTATCTTTCAGGTCAGTATACTTTTATCACTTTTCCCTAAAACAGTTGTATAATTTTTATTATTTTGAACATTAGTTTTTATTGAATGTTATCTTTCTGTAAAATATATTTTGCTTTGCCATTGAGTAAATAAATTCATAAATTCTGTATTTGTAACTTTTTTTTTCCATTTCACAAAGAAGTGACTCAATCGATCGTTACTAGGAGTGCTTGAGCATGTAACTATGAAGTATATAAATAAATAAATAAATATTGGATTCTTTTATGGTTTGAATATTTTTATAACCTGGTATTTCCGTTTCCTCCTTTGAAAGGTTCTCGGTAAAACATGGGACTTTTAAAGATACATTTAACAGGTTTTTGTTTTCTAGTTCTGGATGGAGTTGGGGTTTAGAAAGGATTCAGTGATAATAACAGAATAAAGAACTTGATTAAATGTAGTTCATAATGATAATTATATTGACAATTATTATTATTATTATTTAAATCATTATTATCGCTTTGGTTTTTTTTTATTGTTTTTACTATTTGTATTATCACATATAATTCTATATTTATTACTGGTAATATCACTTGCATCATTTTATTGTTATTATTATTATTTATATATTCATAAATTTTTATTACTTCTTTTATTACTTGCATCATTCTATTGTTATTATTATTATTATTAATATCATTATCTTCATTATTGTTATTATTGTGATTATCATCATCATCATTATTATTATTGTTATTCACAACGTCCATATGTTATTATGGAATAAGAGCTAATAACAAAAAAAGTTAAATAAAGAGCTAATTACATCACATAAACTCTAATGTTTAACTTTGATTAAAACTAATAAAGACTAAAAGATAAGAGACACTAGACCAAATCTATGACGTTCTTGTGTGAAAAAAAACATGAACAGTAATAATACTCTCTCTCTCTCTCTCTCTCTCTCTCTCTCTCTCTCTCTCTCTCTCTCTCTCTCTCTCTCTCTCTCTCTCTCTCTCTCTCGTGATCATACTCCCCCAAGAAAGGTTTTATTTACCGATTCTGAAACCACCGTATTATGCATTTTCAGACATTGTGTTTGGACAAGGCCAACCCGCCGAGAAAGGTCGGCATTCCATTAAAACCAAGAAAAGACTATAGGGAAAAAACGGCAGAAAATTGGATCCAAAACATCACCATGTGACGGAGCCGAGAGAGGGTTGTGGACTCAAAGGCAGGATGCAATCAACTGAGTTGTTTATTAAGGAACACTCTCCTTTATATACAAAACCTCAAGGCAACAGGACATAACCTGTTCGAGAGACAGACAATGTTACAGAGCAAAACGGAGACATGATCATTCAGGTTCTTTTTAGTGCGAGGGAAGAGCGCAGATACAAGCATAATATATACAAAATAATTATGTACAATTGTATGACACACGGTTGGTACATGGCTCCCCCCCTAAAAATGACATACTGTACATGTTAAATAGGGCGCCCTGATCTAGAGAGGCGAACTGTAGGTGGGTCATCTGGCAGAAGATAAGCAGGTTTTAGACGATCAATGGAGACCCAGTCTTCTTTGCCCCGAATGTTTAGGAGGAATGCTTTAAGACTGCGTTGGATCACAAGGAAAGGGCCCGTGTAAGGGGGCGTTAGTGGTGGCTTGCTGGTGTCGTTGAGCAGGAAGACGTGCGTTGCAGAGTGCAAGTCCGTTGGTATGTGATGCTTTGCTGGGGTCTTGTAAGTCTGGCGGCAAGGAGTAAATTTTCCCACGACGTGACGTATGCGCTGGAGATCGTCGGAGGAGGTTGTAGAAGGAAAAAATTCGGCAGGGACGACCAACGGGTCGCCATACACCATTTCAGCTGCCGAGACGTTGAGGGCGTCTTTAGGAGTGGTCCTTAGTCCCAGGAGGACACAGGGAAGCTGAGTAAACCAGTTGCAATCCTTGCAGCGGGACATCAAAGCTGCTTTGAGGGTGCGATGAAAACGTTCAACCATTCCATTGGCAGCGGGGTTGTAGGCAGTTTTCTGATGTAGGGTGATGCCCAGGAGATTCATTAATGACGTCCACAATTGAGAGGTGAAAGTGGTTCCCCTGTCAGAAGTAATATGCTCAGGGATACCGAATCTTGAAATCCATCCAGAGAGTAAGGCAGATGTACATGAGGCGGACGTTGCAGTTGCCATGGGAATGGCTTCAGGCCAACGAGTGGAGCGGTCGATGATGGTAAACAGGTAATGATGTCCTTGTGATGTGGGTAGGAGACCTACAACGTCGACGTGAATGTGTGCGAAACGACGCTAAGGTTGAGGAAAGGTGCCCACGCCTGAATCCGTGTGTCGATGTACTTTGGAAGTTTGGCAGGAAGTACAGGCGCGGACCCAATCCTTAGCATCCTTAGAAATGCCGTGCCAAATGAACTTTGCCTTCAGCAGCTGTGCAGTAGAACGGCACGAGGGATGTGAAAGGCCGTGAATGAAATCAAACACCTGTCGGCGCATGGGAGCAGGAATCCAAGGTCGCGGTCTACCAGTACTGACGTCACAGAGGAGGGTGGTGTTGGAGTCTTCGAGGGGAAAGTCTTCCCAACGGAGGGACGTGCAGGATGTCCTACAAGCTTGATACTCTGGATCCTGTCGTTGGGCTTCAGCCAGGGCGTTGTAATCCAATCCCAGTTGAACGACAGCCAACTTGTTTCTTGACAGGGCATCGGCAACGGGATTCATTTTCCCAGGGACGTATTGAAGGGTGCAATTGTATTCAGCCACGGCGGAGAGATGTCGGCGTTGACGGGCGGACCAGGCGTCAGACTGTCGAGTGAAAGCGTGCACCAGAGGCATGTGGTCTGTGCGAATGACAAAGGGCATACCTTCTAAGAAATGGTGAAAGTGACGGACAGCCAAGTGCACCGCCAGCAATTCTCGATCGAAGGTAGAATAACCCAATTCTGCCTTGGACAGTTTTCTGCTGAAGAAGGCCAATGGGCGGGGCGAGCCTTTGACCACCTGCTCGAGTACTGCACCAATAGCGACGTCGCTGGCATCGGTGGAGAGGAGGGGGGCGTGTGGGATAGGAAAAGTGAGAGCCGCAGCAGTTGATAGGGCCTTCTTTGCATTGCAGAAGGCTGATTCTTGAAGGGGACCCCTCTTCAGGTCCTTTGGCTTGCCCTTGAGGGAGGCGTAGAGGGGAGCAAGAGTGGCAGCAATGGCAGGCAGAAAACAGTGATTATAGTTGATCATGCCCAAGAATTCCTGCAGAGCTTTGACGGTCGAGGGCGCGGGGAAGTTCTGAACGGCTGCTACCTTCTCAGGGAGGGGATGGACTCCTTCAGGAGTGATACGGTGCCCTAAGAACGACACTTTGTTAGCGCCAAAGGTACACTTGTCGTACCGGACTACAAGGCCGTTTTGTTGCAGGCGGTGAGAACGATGCGCAGGTGACGGAGGTGTTCCTCTTTTGGGGAGGAGAACACAAGTATGTCGTCCACATAACATACACAGAAAGGGAGGTCCCTTAAAATGCCATCCATGAGACATTGAAACGTTGCCCCAGCATTACGAAGGCCAAAACAGGAGTAATTGAAGGTGTATGTACCAAACGGAGTGGTGATGGCGGTCTTGGGGATATCTTCTGGGTTCATAGGCACCTGATAATACCCCTTCAGGAGGTCAAGCGTAGAGAAAACCTTCACTTTGTGCAGGCAGGAGGTCACGTTGGCAATGTTTGGGAGGGGGTAGTGATCCGGTTCTGTTTGCATGTTCAGGTGCCTGTAATCCCCGCACGGACGGAGGGAGCCGTCTTTCTTCAGAACGATGTGTAAGGGTGACGACCATGGGCTGGAGGTCTTTTGGCAAAGGCCCATTTCTTCCATTTTGGCGAACGTCTGTTTGGCGGCTGCCAATCGTTCTGGTGCCAGACGTATGAATTTTGTAAAGACTGGGGGTCCCGTCGTATTGATATGGAGATAAATACCATGTTTGGCAGGAACCGTGGGCGTTTGGCGAAGTTCTGGACGGAAAACTTCCGGGTACGATTTGAGGAGGTGGGCGTAGGCATCCGTGGGTGCGCTGATGTGGAGAGCGAGGTTAGAGGGGGCGGGTTGAAGAGGTGTCGACAAGTACGAGTCTGTGTTGACCAATCGTCGGTGGGCGACATCGACCAGAAGGTGGAAATGAGAGAGGAAATCCGCACCGAGGATTGGCATTGTGACGTCAGCAACGAGAAACTTCCAATTGAATTTACCGTTTCCAAACGATAATGTGAGGTTCTCGTAACCGTAGGTGGGTATCGCAGATCCGTTGGCAGCTACCAAGCGGACGTCGGCAGATGTAGACAGACTACGTCGTGCCTTGAAGAGTTTCCTTGGCAAAAGAGAACGACAAGCACCCGTGTCTACCAAAAATCACACGCCCGTTCCTGCATCCTGTAAAAAGAAAAGATTAGAAACACGGGAGGCCACCGCCACAAGCGATGGCCTACTTACACGTTTTTTGGCAACTGACAATCCTTGGCACATTTCTTCGCGGTTGCCCCGAATCTGAAGTGGTAGTAGCAAAACTGCGTTGGATGGGAGGTAGTAAGTGGCTGTAGAAGTCGTTCGTTGGGGCGCGAGCGATTGGTGGTTGGTGGGCGGTTTTGTCGCCGCTTCGGCACGTCACGGGGTAGGCGTGTATGTCCTACGGCATTCATGTCAGCTTCGGTTGACGTTGAATAGGCATCCTCGTCGTCAGGGGTGGAGGCGTTGATGGAGGTCTTGAAGTGGCTGTCCATAAGGGCGTCGGCTTTGGTCATCAAGTCCTTTATGGGTAAACTATCGACATCGGGTATGGCAGCGCGTACAGGTTCGGGTAAACGGCGTATCCAAAGGGCACGAAGTAGGTTCACCTCGCGAGGAGAGCCGTCTGCGGCAGGTTGAAGGCGAGCGATACTGGTCATTTCCCTGAGGGCAATCGAAGCCCTTTGGTCCCCCAACGGTTGTTGCGAGAGCTGAAAAAGCTTTGCTACATGGGCAGCTGTCGACGGCGAGTACTGCTGCAGAAGGTATGTTTTGAGGGTGTCATACGCTATTGGGGTGTCTCCTTGTTCACAAAGCCAGTCGGATCTTTCTGGGAAGGTGTCCTCGGGTATCGCCGCGAGAACATAATCCGCTTTGGTGGTTGAGCGAGTCACGCCCCTGATACGAAACTGGACTTCTGCGCGCTGAAACCAAGCAAACGCCTCTCCGCTGGAAAACGATGAAAGTTTGAATGGAGCGGCCACAGCACCAACTGCCGTAGAGTCCGTCACAGTACCAACGATGAAGGGGCGAGAGGGTGGGGGTGGAAGGCGGTAGGAGCGAGTCGACTTCTGGGGTCACCAATGTGACGGAGCCGAGAGAGGGTTGTGAACTCAAAGGCAGGACGCAATCAACTGAGTTGTTTATTAAGGAACACTCTCCTTTATATACAAAACCTCAAGGCAACAGGACATAACCTGTTCGAGAGACAGACAATGTTACAGAGCAAAACGGAGACATGATCATTCAGGTTCTTTTTAGTGCGAGGGAAGATCACAGATACAAGCATAATATATACAAAATAATTATGTACAATTGTGTGACACACGGTTGGTAAAACGAGCTGTTTTTACGAACCTGGTTCTCACGTACTTTTTCTCTATTGTATTGTAACAGAAGAAAGAATGGAAAGGAGGAAGAGAAAAGGCAAGTGTTATTTATAAATTAAGGTTTTCTTTTATTGGCTGACTTACGCTCCAATATATTTGCTTCCGCCAAAATCGAAGGTTTTGGGAGGTGTTTGTATTCACCCTTGTCTGTTCCGTCTGTTTGTTAGTTTATTTGTTTGTTTGTTTGTTTGTGAGCAACGTTACACAAAAGCTACTGTACCGAATTTGACTAAATTTGGCAGTCATGTTGGGTATCACACGGAGATTAATTTGTATTATTTTGGGTAAAGTACATCGGAGTACAAGTACACAAGAGTACTTTGAAAGTAATCGCAATGTTAAGAGAAGGGCAAATATTTTGTTAGTTTATTTCTTGTTTGTGAACAACTTTACGTTAAAGCTACAGAACCAATTCCAACAAAACTTGATGGACAAGTGGGACAAACCATAACATTTTGAAGAATATGAATCAAAGTACAAGGACGCAGAGGAGTTAAGAGGAAAATAAGACTGCTTGGCGAAGGCGTGCTCTCTACTGAGTGCCCCTCTAGTTACCTTCACCAGAAAGTTATGTTTTGATAGGCATTAATTTATTCATTTATGTTGAATATATGTTTGTTTTGTGATTTGCATAACTCAAAAACTATTTGACCGAATCTCGTGAAATTTGGTGTAATGATTGGCCATAATCCAAGGAGAATTTGATTAGATTTTGTGATTGATTGGGTAATGAAAAGGTCAACGTCTTCTTGCCATACCATGGTCAAATTTTATTTCATTTCCATAAAAGTGGTGCCAAAATGTGCCTAATTCCATTGCCTATCTTGTGATTTGGGAGTGATTGAGTTAAAGAGCAAGGTTAAGGTAAAAAAAAAAAAGTCTTTTTGTCATATCGCGGTCAATTTTTATAGGATTTGCATGAAACTATTACCAAAATGTGCATGATTCAATTGAATATATTTTGACGTACAACATATAGTGACGTCATTAGCTTTGTTAGCAATTGAGGTTCAAAAGTGAGAGGAATTAATGAACTTGCAAAAAGTGTAGGTTTCGTCATTACCCTGCCATTGTTATCCAATTTGCATGACAATTTGATTTAATTACGGGAATGATTGGGCAAAAGATCAAGATCAAGGTCACAAAAAGGTCCAGAAGAATTTTTGCTATATCGTGGTCAGTTTGTATCTGGTTTGCATGAATCTGGGATGTAAAGGTCCATAATTCAATTCATATGAAATAGTTGGTATGCACTCTACAGGGTGATTGTAAAAAGTCGGCTTAGGTAAAAGATATACAACTTTTCGGAAGTTTGGTTTGCTCCATTGTACAAAATCTCTCTCTCTCTCTCTCTCTCTCTCTCTCTCTCTCTCTCTCTCTCTCTCTGTTGAAAATCTGACCAAATTGAAATTTATAGATTTTATGGCATATTTTCAATCTTTTTTTTTTTTATTAATCATCGACCATTTCATTTAAAAGCACCAGAAGATTTGAATGGACTCTTCTTCTGTCTCTAGAGTTGTATCCATGTCCCGCTCTTTCTTATTTGTAGACCGAGATTCTAAGATACCAAGAGTTCTCCAAAATCTATTGAAAAGAGTCTCTTAATACTAATAATTTGATAACGCTTCTTTAGTCTTAACTGGTGTACGCGGCCCGTCGGAAATGACGGCTAAATATTTATCTAGATATGCACACACACGCACACACACAGATTCAATCCTTTCTACCCCCTTCCCTTTCCCAAGTACAATATGGCAGTTTCGGCTCTCTGTGAGAGGTTATGGTTTCAGAGTGAAGTTCTGGGGGTACCCCCTTTCATCAGGATATAGCTACTCCCTCTATCCCTACCCATGAGACGGGGAGAGACTGAGTAGTCATACGTCTGATATATATATATATATATATATATATATATATATATATATATATATATATATATATATATATGTATGTATGTATATATATATAAATATGTATATATATACATTTATGTATATATATATATATATATATATATATATATATATATATATATATATATATATATATATATATATATATATATATATATATATATGTGTATATATATACATATGTATATATACATATATATTTTTATATATTATATATATATATATGTGTGTGTGTGTGTATATATATATACATATGTATATATACATATATATATTTATATATACATATACATATATATATAGGCCTATATATATATATATATATATATATATATATATATATATATATATATATATATATATATATATATATATATATATGGGTGAAACCCAAAACAGCTAGTACCAAAATAGCTAGTTCCAAAATAGCTAGTCCTAAACAGCTAGTTCTAAAATAGCTAGCATACCAAAACAGCTAGTATACTAAAACAGCTAGTTCCAAAACAGCTAGTATACCAAAACAGCTAGTTCCAAAATAGCTAGTTCCAAAATAGCTAGTATATTAAAACAGCATATTTCAAAATGGATGGTTCTGAAATAGCTTGTTCCAAAAAGAAAAGCACTTACGAAATGCATCCAACGAAAAAGGCAAAAAACAGAAGGCTACTTTCCAGAACCGGAATCACTTTCAGAAATCAATTTACCTGAAGATTTTGAAACAAAAACTATAGGGAGTGCTAAAGAACGCTTTTTACTTTATGATGAAAGTGATTCTCATGAAATACTATTATTTGTAAGTGAAACTATGCTAGACATACTTGCAATTGCTTCACACTGGATGTGGGACGGTACATTCAAAATGGTTCCACAACTATTTTATCAACTGTACACGATCCACGCTAATAAAAGTGAATATTTATTTGCATGTGTCTACATCTTGTTGACAAATAAAACAAAGGAAACATATAAAAAAGCCTTTAGTATCTTGAAAGAAAAGCGCCTAGACTTACAGCCAAAAACAATTACCACAGATTTTGAGAAACCAGTTATGGATGCCCTCAAATACATCTTTCCAAATTTAGAGTTGCAAAGGTGTTTTTTCCATCTTTCACGGGCAATTTGGAGGAAAATTCAAAGTATTCGGTTAACAAATAGTTACGTAACTGATACTAACTCTCGCCTTGATTGTAAATTGCTTGCTGCTTTAGCATTCCTAGACCCAGATGATATAACCAAAGCATTTGAAGAATTGCTGGACACACTACAAGATCTTCAAATGGAGCAAGAAATGGAAGAATTGTACTGTTATTTCGAAGATACATACATTGGAAGACCTCAAAGAACAGGAGGAAGAAGAAAGCCGCCTCTATTTTCACCAATGATGTGGAGCGTTGCACAAAGGTCGACAGATGGATTACCGAGAACCACAAACAAGATTGAAGGATGGAACCGAGCGATTCAAACCCTATATGATTCCCCGCACCCTTCCTTATGGCGGTTTTTGAGAGGTATTCAGAAGGAAGAAACTATGCAAAGAAATAAGTTGACCTCTTATTTATTGGGCGAAAGGGAGACTACAAGCAAAAAAGCCAAAGAAATTAATGGAAGGATTCAAACTTTAAAACAAAGACTCCAAAATGAAGAAATGTCGACATTTGAATTCCCTCGTGGTATTACTTATCTTATAAAATACAGATTAAATATTAATTTTAAATAGTATATTTCTTGTATATTGGTGTTACCAATGAATTTATTAAATTGAATTTTAAATAAAGTCTATCAGGTTTTTAGGTATTTTTTATCCCAGTTTTTTGTTCACTAGCTGCTTTGGTACACTAGCTAACTTGGTATACTAGCTATTTTGGAACAAACTGTTTTGTATACTAGCTATTTTGGAACTAGCTGTTTTGGGATACTAGCTATTTTGGAACTAGCCGTTTTGGACTAGCTTTTTTGGAACTAGCTATATTTATATATGTATATATACATATGTATATATACATATATATTTATATATATATATATATATATATATATATATATATACATATATATATATATATATATATATATATATATATATATATATATATATATATATATATATATATATATATATATATATATACTGTATATATGTAGCCAGACACGTTGCTTTTTATGTTATAAGGGATATTGCTAGTCTCGTATTTAACATTATTAGAATTTTAAGGGTTTTCTTTTTCAAAGGTAATCAGTCCTACAGAAATGTATTTCCTTTTGTGTAATCATTCTATATATGCAAAGTGGTACAGAGTAATGCTAATTTGAGTATTATACAGAGAGTTCTCTTTTTGTAGGAACGGTGAATAAAGACTATAGCAGTGACAGAAGGTATATAATCATCGTCATCATTTCCTCTTACGCCTATTGACGGAAAGGGCTTCGGGTAGATTTCGCCAGTCGTTACTATCTTGAGCTTTTAAATCTATACTTCTCCATTCATCATGTACCACCTTACGCTGCAAAGTCCTCAGCCATGTAGGCCTAGATCTTCCAACTTTTCTAGTGCCTTGTGGAGCCCAGTTGAAAGTTTGGTGAACTAATCTCTCTTGGTGAGTGCGAAGAGCAAACCATCTCCATCTGCCCCTCACCATAATCTCATCCATATATGACAATCGAGTAATCTCTCTTATGGTTTCATTTCTAATCCTGTCCTGTAGTAATATGTTTATATTATTATTATTATTATTATTATTATTATTATTATTATTATTATTATTATTATTATTATTATTATTATTATTTCCATTTTTATTTTTATAATTATCATTATTATAATTGTTGGTATTGTTGTTATCATTATTACCGTTGTTGATATTGATATTCCCTCTACCATAATGCCTAAGAAACTATACGAACGGTGATCCAAAATAATAATAATAGTAGTAACAGTAATAATAATCACAATAATAATTTTAATAATAAAAATAAGAATTTTATCATTCCTAACGTTCATGTATAAGAAAAATAAGATCAAAGATGATAATCTTAAAATTTTAAGAAATGAATATTTAGTAAAGAAAAAATAGAAGAATATACTAGATAAATGATATTGAATATCAGTAACCAAAACAAAAAGATAAAACTAATTAAACAAACACGATTGAATATACGGCACAGAGGTTTAAGTCAATGTCCAATGTAATAAAGTATTGCTGAAACGTATTTGCATCCGATTCTAACACATTCGAAGCGCTCATGATGTTTTGCTATTCCGGGTAAATGTTGTTTCTAATTCCTCCATAAAACATTCCCACTTTTCAGGGGAGAATTCTGACGCTGCATAGCAATGGGGAAAAGCTATGGCAATTTTATTACCTCCGCCAACGATGTTGGAAGAAGGTTGGGTTTTACCCCATGTTTGTGTTTTTGTTTGATTTTGAACAGCTTCCTGGCCACAATTTTAGTCTTAGAGTAATGGAACTTGCAGGGATTAACTGTTATGTGAAAAGCCGGAAAGGAATAAATATTGGAAGGTCAGGGTCAGAGGTCAAGGTCATGGTCAAATGAAATGTCCAATTTACGTAATCAGCCGTAAGTTTTCACGTCGTTGTCACAGAGACTTTAACTTGGTTCATATTCGAGTGTATGAAAAGTCGCACCAATTAATTCATGTTAAGGTCAAATGTCAAGGTCGAGCAAAAGATCGAGAAGTAAGCTGCCGCTGCGGAGGTCTGCACTCTACTGAGTGTCCCTCTAGTTTGTAAAGCATAAAGCCCCTAATACACGTATCCGGTTTCCTACGGCCAACCTGGCCTACGACGCCGTAGGAAAATTCTGGCTTACGGCTAGAGCTATTACACGTATTTGAACTGCCGGAGGCAAGTGGGTCAGTGTGGCACTGTTTGTGGTGGAGGAGTTACATGTCGTATCTCGACGACATTCTCGTTCCTATTGCTCTAGCGTACTACTTAAAGGTGAAAACAAGAAAAAGGAAGATTTGGTTCAAACAATAGCTGCATAAACGACAAAAGTACTCTCGTGTTAACTTAATGAAGGAACTACCACTAGAAAAAGATGACTGGTTTAACTACATGCGAATGGATCACGACACATATTTGGAACTCTTAAGTCAGGTATCACCTTTAATAGAAAAAAAAGGACACTTGCATGAGAGAAGCAAATAGTCAACATGAGCGTCCTTCTGCCACTCAGACTGATGTCATACCACATGGTGAGCAATTACACGCTACCTCCTCAGTCCTGATGTACGACGTTTAGTACTGGCGAAAGTTCATCCGGTCGGCTGTGGGTGAGCTTTCATACGGCCGATTTGCTATCACACGCTCCGGTTTGAACATATACATCGCGACCGACGGAGCCGTATGAAAACGAATAAGTGTAATAGGGGCTTTACGATGGTGTAATTTAACTATTGATTTATTTGATTTCAAAATCCAGGTGCAGAGATTAATTGTAATTTATAATTGCAAGTGAATGTATAATTATTTTTTTTTTCCTTATAATCGTAATATTTTGAATCATAACAAAACATGCTGTACTTATTAATTAAATAGGTCCTATAATTATTAAATATTCACTTGTTCAGTTTATCTAGTTATAATTATTTGATAAAATATATTTTGTATCTTAATTGAGCTTCTTTTTGTAACTTACCCGACGTCTATGTATTACTGAATTTTTAAATAAGCCAGATTACTGAGGGAAAATATGTATAATAATTTAATTTCATATACTTTTCCGACATGAAGTGAATTCTTTTTTATAATTTATTTATTATATAATGAAAATAAAAGCCTTGAGTTTCTCATATGTATAAAACATTAATGAAAACATCTTAAACATCAGGTTATTAAAATGAAAAGAAAAGTAATTATCATTACGCATAACACTTTACTCAGGATTAATATTTCACAAGATTTGAGTTAAATTGTAATTCATTCAATTTTTACGTAATTTTTTAGACATTAAATAATCATCTAAGACTGAGAAAAATACTTTAGTAAAAGACTTGAATAACATTTTGTTAGGCACTGTATATCATCTGCCTCTATTTAGTTTTTGAAAGAAAAAAAAAACGTCATAACTCTTGTCTCAGAAAAAAAAAATGCTTCCGCTCAATTCTTTGGAACATGAGGCCAGATGGAAATAATTCTTTTGACGAGTGTATTATATATATATATATATATATATATATATATATATATATATATATATATATATATATATATATATATATATATATGTGTGTGTGTGTGTGTGTATGTGTGTGTGTGTGTGTGTGTGTGTATAGATTACTTGCATTGTGTGTCTATCTATACATATAAATGTATATATAAGTATGTATACAATTAACTATATATATATATATATATATATATATATATATATATATATATATATATATATATATATATATATACTGTATGTATATATATATATATATATATATATATATATATATATATATATATATATATATATACTGTATATATATATACATATATATATATATATATATATATATATATATATATATATATATATATATATATATATATATATATATATATATATACTGTATATATATATACATATATATATATATATATATATATATATATATATATATATATATATATATATATATATATATATATATATATATATATATATATATATATATATATATATATATATATATATATATATATATATTAATATAAATATATATAATATATATACATATATATAATATATATACATATATATATATATATATATATATATATATATATATATATATATATATATATATATATATATATATATATATATATATATATATATATATATATATATATATATATACATACATATACCAAAGGCACTTCCCCCAATTTTGGGGGGTAGCCGACATCAACAAGAACAAACAAAAAAGGGGAAATCTACTCTCTATGTTCCTCCAGCCTAACCAGGGACTCAGCCGAGTTCAGCTGGTACTGCTAGGGTGCCACAGCCCAACCTCCCACATTTCCACCACAGATGAAGCTTCATACTGCTGAGTCCCCTACTGCTGCTACCTCCGCGGTCATCTAAGGCACCGGAGGAAGCAGCACGGCCTACCGGAACTGCGTCACAATCGCTCGCCATTCATTCCTATTTCTAGCACGCTCTCTTGCCTCTCTCACATCTATCCTCCTATCACCCAGAGCTTACTTCACACCATCCATCCACCCCAACCTTGGCCTTCCTCTTGTACTTCTCCCATCAACTCTTGTATTCATCCCCTTCTTTAGCAGACAGCCATTCTCCATTCTCTCAACATGGCCAAACCACCTCAACACATTCATATCCACTCTAGCCGGTAACTCATTTCTTACACCCGTTCTCACCCTCACCACCTCGTTCCTGACCCTATCTACTCGAGATACACCAGCCATACTCCTCAGACACTTCATCTCAAACACATTCAATTTCTGTCTCTCCATCACTTTCATTCCCCATAACTCCGATCCATACATCACAGTTGGTACAATCACTTTCTCATATAGAACTCTCTTTACATTCATGCCCAACCCTCTATTTTTTACTACTCCCTTAACTGCCCCCAACACTTTGCAACCTTCATTCACTCTCTGACGTACATCTGCTTCCACTCCACCATTTGCTGCAACAACAGACCCCAAGTACTTAAACTGATCCACCTCCTCAAGTAACTCTCCATTCAACATGACATTCAACCTTGCACCACCTTCCCTTCTCGTACATCTCATAACCTTACTCTTACCCACATTAACTCTCAACTTCCTTCTCTCACACACCCTTCCAAATTCTGTCACTAGTCGGTCAAGCTTCTCTTCTGTGTCTGCTACCAGTACAGTATCATCCGCAAACAACAACTGATTTACCTCCCATTCATGATCATTCTCGTCTACCAGTTTTAATCCTCGTCCAAGCACTCGAGCATTCACCTCTCTCACCACTCCATCAACATACAAGTTAAACAACCACGGCGACATCACACATCCCTGTCTCAGCCCCACTCTCACCGGAAACCAATCGCTCACTTCATTTCCTATTCTAATACATGCTTTACTACCTTTGTAGAAACTTTTCACTGCTTGCAACAACCTTCCACCAACTCCATATAACCTCATCACATTCCACATTGCTTCCCTATCAACTCTATCATATGCTTTCTCCAGATCCATAAACGCAACATACACCTCCTTACCTTTTGCTAAATATTTCTCGCATGTCTGCCTAACTGTAAAAATCTGATTCATACAACCCCTACCTCTTCTAAAACCCCCCTGTACTTCCCAGATTGCATTCTCTGTTTTATCCTTAATCTTATTAATCAGTACTCTACCATACACTTTTCCAACTACACTCAACAAACTAATACCTCTTGAATTACAACACTCATGCACATCTCCCTTACCCTTATATAGTGGTACAATACATGCACAGACCCAATCTACTGGTACCATTGACAACACAAAACACACATTAAACAATCTCACCAACCATTCAATTACAGTCACACCCCCTTCCTTCAACATCTCAGCTTTCACACCATCCATACCAGATGCTTTTCCTACTCTCGTTTCATCTAGTGCTCTCCTCACTTCCTCTATTGTAATCTCTCTCTCATTCTCATCTCCCAT
>NC_090736.1:25202302-25227302 GCF_036898095.1 Palaemon carinicauda | reverse complement strand
TGCCACGAACATGAAATTATAAGGTTCTTTTATAAAGATGAAAAACTAATGTAAATGTCATTATTTATGATGATCTTCATTAGTTGGTTACAAAATCTGCCATTGTCTACAAGAGTTTTAAATTTAGCATGTTCAACATTGTGTTAGTAACACTGTTCATTTGGCAGGTTAGATTAAGTTCATTGGCTGGTGCCCTTGACTATCACTAGTCGAGGAAGATTATAAAGTCTTCATAACGAGATAGACATGAAAAGGCACATATCTAATACCAAAGGACTTTAGGAGTTTGGCTATATGCTCTTAATTCTAAGGAAGAATTAGATTGAATGCTAAATCTGAACAATGAAGGAAACCTAATCAAATGTATGATATCATAAGTTGGGTTTGTTACGGCAATAAATATGTCTTAAAGGGTGACTCGTGCAACCGCCGATTTAAAGGTTTAAAGGCTGACCATGAATAGCAGAGGCAAGGGACAGGGACATTACCCTATCGAGCAAGACAATGCCCTAGAGACTGACCATATATACATATGATCAGCGCCCAAGCCCCCTCTCCACCCAAGCTAGGACCATGGAATGCCTGGCAATAGCTGCTGATAACTCAGCAGATAGACCTATAGGCTCACCCAACCCCCTCCCCCTTAGCTCACAAGGATGGTAAGGTTGCAGCAACCAAAGGAACTAACGAGTTTGAGCTGACTCGAACCCCAGTCAGGCGATCACCAGTCAAGGACGTTATCACATCGGCCACTACAACCTTAAATGATTGAAAGCAATTTGAATGTACAAAAATAAATTGAGATCAATTTTTCCACCCATTAATCGAAATTCATTTAATTTGTGCGTCGTCGATTTAGCTTTCCGATAAAAATTAATTCTAATATTTCTTTCCCTCCACATTCAAACTAACTTTGAGTATGTCAAATCGAGCATTCTATTTTTCTTTTACTGTTAAGCAAAGAGAGAAAAAAATGTTGAGTGACATAACCATATTTCTTTTTTCTTTTTTTGCTTTGGTAAAAGTAATTGTCACTTCAAGTTAAAAGTCCGGGTAAGCGGCAATAGTTCAGCGGACGCCGGTAGCAGAGCAACCGCCATTTTCTTTGTTGGATTTTCTTTACAAACCATAAATTGTTCCTTTGCATAACTCGTCTGCTGTTGTCAGATGCTATAAAAGTTTTAAGAGAACAAATTAGTTTTTATTTCCTTTTATCAAATTATTTCTTACCCCGGACAAAAATAATTTGTTTCATTGTTCACTAAAGCATTCACATCTCAATTAATATTTAAAATAACATTCCAACGAGTAACCTTTACAGTTAAAGTCTCCTTTTTTTTTTCTTTCTTTCTTTGGAAAACTTTTGTCTACAGAAAACGTCGACACTTTTATTCCTGTCTATTATTCATTAATTGGGAATAAGGTTGTGGTGACCGATGTGGTAACGTCCTTGACCGGTGAACGCCAGACTTTGGTTCGAGTCCCCATCAAACTTGTTAGTATCTTTGGTCGCTGCAACCTCACCATCCTTGTGATCTATGGATAGGTTAGGGGAGTCTATAGGTCAATCTGCTGAATTATCAGAAGCCATTGCCTGGCCCTCCTTGGTCCTAGCTTAGGCGCCGACCATATGTTCAGTCTCTAGGGCACTGTCCTTTTTGATAGGGCAATGTCACTGTCCCTTGCCTCTGTCATTCATGAACGGCTTTTAAACCTTTTAAACCTTGAAGCAAAACATAAAAAAAAAAAAAAAAAAAACTGAGAGCAGAATCGTTTTGTTCTTGAGAATCACCATTGTTCTCCTGAACACAACTATGTATATGAAAAATAATATGAAATTATAGATATAGTTGAACATAGGAATTCCTATACCTTGTCACTCCATTACTGCGCGGTGAATAACCAAAGCAGCTCTTCTAGGAGAAGGACACTCCAAAATCAAACCATTGTTCTCTAGTCTTGGGTAGTGCCATAGCCTCTGTACCATGGTCTTCCACTGTCTTGGGTTAGAGTTCTCTTGCTTGAGGGTACACTTGGGCACACTATTCTACCTCATTTCTCTTCCCTTTTTTTTTTGTTAAAGTTTTGATAGTTTATATAGAAAATATTAGTTTCAATGTTGTTATTATTCTTAAAATATTTTATTTACCTTCTTACCTTTCCTCACCGGGCTATTTTCCCTGTTGGAGTCCCTGGGCTTATATCATCCTGGTTTTGCCAACTAGGGTTGTAACTTAGCAAGTAATGATAATAATAATGATAATAATAATAATAATAATAATAATAATAATAATAATAATAATAATAATAATAATAGCGTAGAGAGACACGGCAAAGATATGGGTTGGATCTACACACATGAACTCTCATCGCAGTTACAGTGTGACAGTGTGCACTTCTTCAGAGCAAGGTATATCAAGAATTTCCGTGTCCAACTGTACGAAACTACGTTGATGTACTGCATTCTTTACAAAGATAAACACACACATTAGAATATACTATTGACCGTGTTCTCAGGAATATGTTAGGGCTCCAAAAAGACCCCATAATAGATGGTTTTGTAGAACTGATATCAATCCCCATTTTTTATGTGGAGTGAAAATGGAGGAGTACATTTTTGAGTCATCTTGCCCTTTATGTAAATTGGTTTTAATAGTTTATTAAAAGCTGTAAAACGCTTGCTATTTGCTTCAAATACAAAATGGAAACATTAAAAAACTTGCTTGCATTTTTTAAGTTCGATGATTAGATGATTTGTTATATTTAGACTGTTTAAAAAAAATCTGTAATTTTAATTGGAAATTCTCCGTAAAAAATATTCTGTTCTAACACAGGCGGCCGTAACTTTACGATTCTCTATTATTATATTTTACGGGTTGGTCAGCGTAATATTACCCTTTTATGTTATTATATCCATTTTTAAAAAGGTTAAAATCATGGAATGAATTTTGGCCGACATTTACCGTTTTTATTTTAATGCAAACTTTTAACAGTGTATCCTCGTAATTCAAAGTTAAAAATCCTTAAAATATAAGTATGAAACTCAAAGATAGCTATTTTGATCAAAATTTATTCAGCAACTGTACGCAAACAAAAAAAAGGGGCACAGTTTACACGTAGTCCTAACTTCACCATTATCAATCAGTTGCCCAAACGTACATTTGCATCCGATGACGGTATTATACAGAAGGCTAATACACACAAGGAATGTAAATTTCTCAACTTGTTTCCTAAAGTAATAGGACATTAAGAACCCATTAATCTTCTCGTTCACGAAGAAAGTAGGGCGAGATAAAAAACAATACAAGAGGCTCTGCTGTAAGATATATTACCTTTGGAACTCGGCTTAGAGTGTTTCGTTAAGAAAGTGCTCCTCTTTTTATCCTCCAGGATCCCTTACAAAGATATTTCTGGCAACTGTGTCTTCAGAATACTTTATTTCTCCCCCAGGCATCAGGCTTAACTTTCTTTCTTTCTTGCCAAAAGGGCATAATTTTAGTAGTTCATGAATGGTAGACGGTGTATGTACTCTTTTAAGTTTGTTGTGGCAGCATAATGAAAACGTCTCATCCTAGAATTCTGCCGGACTCCGGTTCGAGACCCGCTCAAACTCAATAGTTTCTTGTAGTGTCTGCAAACTCACCATCCTTGTGAGCTATGGATGGCGGATTTAGGGGAGCCCATAGATCTATCTTCTGAGTCATCACCAGTCATTATCTGGCCCTCCCTGGTCCCTGCTTGGATGGAGAACGGCCTAGGACGCTGATCTTATGTATATATAAGACATTGTCTGTTAGGGCATTGTCACTGTCCCTTGTCTCAGCCATTCATGAGCGGCTTCAAATGTTTTTAAACCTTTAAATGATATTTGAAGCCATAAAATGAACTACACTGGAACATATACTCAAAAGCTGAAGAAAACTGGAAATTCTAGTCGCCTTCAAGTATCTAAGGAAAGTATCCAAGCCCCTCACTTTAAAGCTAAACCTCTCTTTCAGTGTCGTTTGCATCTCTTCAAGATTTTTATTACAAGATGAAGAAATAGTGAATCTTGTTCTTGACTTTGATCTTTTGTGAAATTCATGTCTAACAAATAATGCATTTCACCCAAGTATTGATGCCTTTTAAATTATTTTGAAATTTTATGTACCATTCTTTTATCATGATCCCGTGAAATGGTTCTTATTATGAATATTTAAACATCTAATGGGAATAAAAGAGAAGCGAGCTAACGCTACATAGTGAGCCAGTCAGCTAGCTACGTCAGCAATAAAAAGGGGGCGTGGTTACTTTGATTAGATAGCTGAATGTGGGTTTAGTAAATATTGAGTCTCCAGGACAGCATCGTGTATGTGAATGTGGTTTTCTACTCTTTCTTTTGCCATCAGCATTTGATGAATGATGATCCCGTTAGGAATTTGATAGTTACACGGCTTTTTTTTTTTTTTTTTTTTTTTTTTTTTTTTTTTTGGTAGGTATTGACAACCTAATACCCTTATTTAATAAAAAGACCTATAACGAGGACAATACCTGGCTCTAAGCCCTTGAGAAAATAAACTGAAATTATAGAAGCCAAGGTAGATGAAATAAGAATAGAAGAAAGGAATCAGTTGCTGAAGTAATTAATAAAAAGACTATTCCTTTCTTTAGAATAGATTTGATAAGTACTGGCTGGCCTGGTGGTTAATACGATATCACCTTTGAAACGAATGGAATAGTGTCCAGTATAATAATTGTTAAAAACAGTGAAACGGAGAAAACGTGGCAGTATTTGAACATTTCCTTCCGTCTGTCTACTTGTGCTTATGCTTGTCCATTTGACTGTTTGTTGTTCGTTTTGTCCTGCCTTACGTTTGGCCATGTTTTTGCCCGTCAGTACGTCCGCCATCCTCTACGAGTTACTTTTATATTAAGTAAACAAAACCACTGGGTCATTTTTTTTTTAGATTTTTTTCCTATCTTAAATGTAAAGTGAAAACTGAAGTAAAGTAAGTTATAGAAGTTTTGTTGCTAAGTAGAATTAGGAAGGTACAGAAGAGAACGAATGAAAAGCAGCAAGAGTCATTGCCGAGAGATTTCTGTGCACACTATTCTATCTTATTTCTCTTCCTCTTTTTTTTCTTAGTTAAAGTATTTATAGTTTATATAGGAGCTATTTATTTTAATGTTACTGTTCTTAAAATATTTTATTTTTCCTTGTTTCCTTTCCTCATTGGGCTATTTTCCCTGCTTGAGCCCTTGGGCTTATAGCATCCTGCTTTTCCAACTGGGGTTGTAGCTTAGCCAGGTTAATAATAATAATAATAATAATAATAATAATAATATGCTCACTATATCGTGCCTCAAAAGATACTATGTTAGCCTTACTGTCTAACGAAGACACTTCAGAGGAAGGGCAGAAGCAATATAAGGGATTGAACAAATTGCTTTGCTTGATATTAACCTTAAAAGATAATTGAATAGACAGGAGGCCGACATTGCTTTGATGCATTGTCTTGGGGCCAAAATTGGAGGATTTACCTGAATCACGCCACGTCCATCCCACAAGGCCTGTGTGCTTTGTCATATTGTAATACTGATTTATTGCTCATATATATTGCTTTTATCTATACTTTTATATATTCATTTATTTCGTTTTTATTACCGTTAACAGCCGTATCATGTTATTCTACTTTCTTAGATGCTGACAAACAATCACTGAATTTAAGATAATGAATTGCAATACAGTATTTGAAATACTAAAAAAAACTTAGCTTTTACCTTCCAATGTCACATTTCTGCATTAACAATTTCACCCTCATCAAGCCACACATGAGGGGTAAGTACATATGTTACAGATATTGCTTACATATCATATGACTTCTTTGCGTTTAAATATTTATCCCTCGACTGGTTTCGGCTTTTTACATAACATGGACAGCCAAGGAGTTGGGGGGGGGGGGGGCTTTTCCGTTCAACACAATACATTTCACTCTCATCAAGCCACACATGAGGGGTAAGTACATATGTTACAGATATTGCTGACATATTATATTACTTCTTTGCGTTTAAATCTTTATCCCTCTTCTGGCTTCGGTTTTTTCATAATATGGATAGCTAAGGAGGTAGGGGCCGGGGGGGGGGGGGGATGCAATGCTGATACGACTTTGCCTTGCATTTGGTTCCTAATCGAGCTAGAGACTCGGGGACAAAACCGAGCCTGTCGAGCGTCACATGACGAAACTATTGGTACCTCTTTATAAGGTCTTCGATTAATTGGTGACATTTGAAGTCAGGTCAAGGATCAAATTTGGGTACTTAGTTTTTTTTTTCTTTCTTTCTTTTACGGATTACACCTGAACTAATCAAGATACGGAAATGGAGTTTGTACCATCGTGTTCTTTTCTTCGAGTTGCATCGAATGGTGTCAATTTGAAATTTTACAGCAGTTCAAGGTCACGATTGTTGTACCCCTGATGAGTGGTGTGTGTAACCATCGGAAACGTCTAACATGTTTTACGTATAGTGCGCGATTTTACGCCTAGTGGTTCTTCTCGTCTGTTCGTTAGGTTTAAAGGTTTAAAGGCCGCTCATGAATGGCAGAGGCAAGAGACAGTGACATTGCTCTATCAAGCAGGACAATGCCCTAGAGACTGACCATATATCATATGATCAGCACCCAAAACCCCTCTCCAACCAAGCTAGGACCAGAGAGGACCAGACAACGGCTGCTGGTAACTTAACAGATAGACCTATAGGCTCCCCCAAACCCCCCAACCTTAGCTCACAAGGATGGTAAGGTTGCAGGTACTAATGACACTAACGAGACTGAGAGGGACTCGAACCCCCGACTGGCAAACACCAGACAGAGACTTTACCAATCAGGCCACAACAACCCTTGACAAAATATAATCCGTCACGGCACATTTAGCGTGACCTAGCACGTTTCATGCTCTACCAATTGACCGCCGGTCGACACGATAAAATTTCCTCGGTGGTGCGCCCCTCCAAACCCCCCCCCCCCCCTCCAGTCGGACTGTTGTTTCACCTCCAGATCCGAAATGGCTTAATCGCACCCACGTACAAATATCTCAAGCTCGACTTTTCTTTCGCCACTCTCGCAAGAACAAATTTCCGGATCTAAAACCGTGCTATCACATATTTTCATTTTCGTGTCTTCCAATTATGGAAACATTAAATGATGATAGCCCAGACACAAGTTTGAAATGCCCAGATAAACTGGAATTTACTTAAAATAGAAACATTTTATAACGTTTTGAACCAAACATATCCATAGAGTCAGATGGAGTATAGATTAAAACCTTCCTTCAGAAGTAGCCTACACTGCTAAAATAAACCGTAATTTTAATCGAAAAATTTCCCTGAAAATATACTGTTCTCGGCCTTATTTCAGTAAAATACAGACGACCGTAATTTTTTTCCATATTTTGTTATTATCTTTCACGCGTAGGTGACCGTAATACCGCTCCTTAACGTCAATATATCCGTTTTTAAAACTGCAAATTCCTGGCAACATTTATTCCAGGACTTGTACCGTTTTTACGGGAATTTTTCCAAGTGTACCATTATTGATTGAATTACTCTTATCACCCAACTACGTTCCATGCTGTCATGAGCCAAAAAGATTAACTCACAGCCAATTTAAAATTAACTACGGTATGTATCTGTCATTGCGAGTTCATATTTAAAAGAAATCTATAAAAAAGGACTCTTTTGCTCAGCTATTGAAGATACAATTAATTCAGGACCGCACGTGAGTGATAGACAACTACCCACATAGAAATTAAGAGAAACTAATGGCTAAACAATTGTTGAAAGCAGGAATTAGAAATAAGATGCATTATTATTATTATTATTATTATTATTATTATTATTATTATTATTATTATTATTATTATTATTATTATTATTATTATTATTATTATTCAAGATGTAACCTAAACTGAAAAAGTAAACTACTACAAGTTCAAGTATCCCAATAAGGATAACAGCTTGCTACCAAAAATAAACGTAGAAGTAAAAAATTATATATATATATATATATATATATATATATATATATATATATATATATATATATATATATATATATATATATATATATATATATATATATATATAATTACGTCTATATATATATATATATATATATATAATTACGTCTATATATATATATATATATATATATATATATATATATATATATATATATATATATATATATATAATTACGTCTATATATATATATATATATATATATATATATATATATATATATATATATATATATTTTTTTTACGTCTATGTATATATATATATGTATATATATATATATATGTATATATATATATATATATATATATATATATATATATATATATATATATATATGTTTATGTATATATATATATATATATATATATATATATATATATATATATATATATATATATATATATATATATATATATAATTGAAGTAAATAACAATGTCAAATAGATAATTAACATATAAATTATGAGACGAGACCTGATCAAGAGAAAATATTTTACACCAATTTTGAACTTCTGAAGTTCCTTTAATTCATCTATTTGATCAAGAAGATATTTCCATAGTTTGGCCACGATTGGAATAAAACTTCTAGCATACTCTATAGTATGGGGCCTTATTAAAGAAAAGGCAAGGCAATTAGAATCAAAGACATATAGTACTTTATATTATGTAATGGATTGTAAAGTCTTGGTAAATTCAAATGCAAAATATAATCAAAATTATTTTTGAACGACGATGGCAGAAATTAATATTAATATCCAAATCAGGTATAATGGATTAAATAAATGTGTTTTTTTTTTTTTTTTTTTTTTTTTATTTAGGAAGTCAAGATCAGAGTCGGCTATAGTAGACCAGATAGATGAACAATAATGAAAACTTGCCAAAATGTAAGAACTGAAATATTTTCTCAGGATAGACAGATCTCAAAAAATACTGATAGATTTTCAAATATGTCAATATTTTGTGCGATTGAAAAAAAAATCGCACCGGGGGGGAATGTATCGTGTGAAAATAGACTCTTGATGAGCACCGCCGTAATAAAAAAAAAGAAAAAAATATATGGGAAATCATTCACCCTATAGAGGGAAAATTTCAAAACATTGGTGGTAAAACCATTCAAAGAGGTTACTCCATACTATTATTATTATTATTATTATTATTATTATTATTATTATTATTACTTGCTAAGCTACAACCCTAGTTGGAAAAGCAGGATGCTTTAAGCCTAGGGGCTCCAACAAGGAAAATAGCCCAGTGAGGAAAGGAAACAAGGAAAAATAAAATGTTTTAAGAACAGTAACAACATTAAAATAAATATCTCCTATATAAGCTATAAAAAAATAACAAAACAACAGGAAGAGAAATAAGATAGAATATTGTATTTATTAAGCATTTGTCAGTTTCTGTGAATATTTGTACTAAAACAATATTAACCTATTTGTTGTGAGTTATTGTAATGAAAAAAAAAATTAATATTAATAAATTTCAATGGGAGCTTGTACTGAAAAAAAGTTATCAAGTTCAGTGGGAGCTTAAACGAAAAAAATATGTCTCGCCACAAAATAGAATATTACACATTTGCTTGCCCTCCTACAGAAAATGAATCACCCTCTCTGAAAACCAAAGAGAAAGCTAATATAAGATCTGTTATTCAATTCTGTGAGGAAAGACTTCATCGTTAAGGACATTCCGATACAAGCCCGCCATTTAATCCAAAGATGTCCTAACACACCTTGAGTGCCACTTAAATGAAGCCTTCTATGCCAAGCGGCGAATTTCAATTCCCAGCGAAATTTATAAGTGATGGAATGGAAGTTAGTTCCGGAACGATGCTTTGGGGCAATTTGGATTTATGTCTATTGTCGTTCCTCTAATTGGACCAGTGTTTCATTGTGTCGTCGGAACAAGAATTTAATGTTTATGGCCCCGGGCAACGCCGTTAGCAGGAGGACAGCACAATTACTCGGAATGGCCAGAGCAAGACTCGTTTTGTCTCTAAACATTCATGGGGGACGTTACTTTTATCGATCTGGGTTTTATTTATCTGTTAATAGGTGCATACACAAACACACCGATAAAGGCAACACATATATGCATATATTTGTATAAAATTTATATATGTATATATATATATATATATATATATATATATATATATATATATATATATATATATATATATATATAAAACAACAAATGCAGCCGTTTCTAGTCTGGTTAGTGAGATTTCCATCTGACTGCTCACAGCAAACCAACTTAGTATGGGGGCCCCTGCGTAGTACACTTTTGCTTATCATAGCGATAAACAGATCCTTTCATCATTTTATGAAATCCTATCTCGGAAAGTATGGGACATTATACCCGGAAAGAAATAGACAAGTCAGGAAAACAAAGTTGTGAACTTACCAACTAAAAAGGGAAGTGAAAATGAATTAAACGTAAAATTCATTACTCTAAATCGATTTTGCAATGTAATTTACTACTATTATAATTCATGTCGACATCAGACCTATGATGGCTAAATCCAAGTTATTATTATTATTATTATTATTATTATTATTATTATTATTATTATTATTATTATTATTATTATCATGGTCATAGGAGTGTATATGAACAGATAACATTATCAAAGCTAAAATAAATAAAAAAAAAAGTAACAAAATGCTACACAACGTAAACGCTTCCCCGTTTTAGGAAAGTACAATTGCAAAACAAAAATACTGATCTTTTGTCACCAGATCTATACGCCTTCCCTGCAATTCAAAAAAATTCACACAAAGTTTGATCAGAAAGAATAGGAACCCAAGAAGTTAATTGTCTCGCACAAAACTTTGTTAGTGTTATTTTTCTCCATTTTTAACGAGAACAAAAGTACGCTTTATTAAAAAGAGGAAAAAGAAGTCTGAGTTGGAGATGAGAGTGTCTTGAGATATGTACAGCGTCGGCTTATTTTATATGTCGCTATATTATGAATAAGAAAAAAAAAGTAAAAAATTATTATAGGCCTACCGAGCGGCTTTACAATTATCCTAGTAGAATCAGCAAGTGGACATCATCATCATCTCCTCCTCCGGCTATTGACGCAAAGGGCCTCATATAAAAAAAGTTTTTTTTCTTTTTTTTTACATCTGTGAAATCATCAACAGAACTTAATACTTTGTTAGCAATTATGGTACAATAATTACTCTACGAAAGACAGTGAAGGAACAATTATTGGCCTTAAATTTGCACTTTTATCAGGTTTTCTTACAAAGAAAACTGGAAGAATTACCAGTTGAACGAAAGTTAATGTATTGAAATTAGTTACTAATACGTAAAATAATTGACAACTGAACTCTAGAGAGCGTACTATGACTAATAAAAAAAAGAAAAACTGAAATTTACGTAAAGTAGAATTGAAGAATTAATAACTTTCTCCAGGATAACTGTCATTTTCAAAATGAACAAAGATAAAGAGGTTGTCATCCTAATCCACTTCGGTAGACCAGGACCGAAAAAAATCAAAATAATAATTATTACATTTCTTGTATTTTTTTTTTTTTTTTTTTTTTTTTTTACTGATGTCATAAGTGTAACAACACTGTACCCCTATTGTACCTCTGTGTATGGCCCTTGCTGAAATAAAGATCATTATTATTATTATTATTATTATTATTATTATTATTATTATTATTATTATTATTATTATTATTATTATTATTATAAAAGGATGGATAAAAAGTAAGGTTTGGGTCATATATAGTCCAAAAGTAAGGTGTTCACATTACGAATTAAATATATTATTTACTCAGAGTAACGGCATTATACTTTAAAAGTTCTTTTTTGTCTCCCATATTTTAATGAAATTATGATGCATAAGATTATTGCTTTTGACGATGACCAAATCAATGAAAAATAATGATTAACTAACTAACTTACCTCCTCCATTATAAAGCTCAAAACTACACAGTATTCTATAAGTTTATTCCAGCTGCGGCCAAGTTGTGGAATGATCTTCCCAATGAGATAGTTGAATCTTTGGTACTTCTTAAATTCAAACTTGCAGCAAATTTTCATATGTTGAACAGGCTGACTTAGGTGTCATTTTATCGTTTATGTGTGAAAGAGATGTTTTTATATTGTTAATGTTCTTAAAAGATATTTTATTTTAATTGTTCATTACTTCTCTTAGTTTATTTACTTCCTTATTTCCTTTCCCAATGGGCTATTTCTCTCTGTTGCATCCCTTGCCCATATTACATCCTGCTTTTCCAATCAGGGTTGTGGCTTGACTGGTTATAATAATAATAATAATAATAATAATAACAACAACAACTAACCAAAGTCTTCAACACATTAAAGTTTCAAGTTGAAATTCCAATTATGAGTGATGAATTCCGGCATTTTCATATTCATCATATGACGTAATGAGGTGTAGCGCACGTGTTTCACACACGCTCGGACACGCTCACAAGTACTCGTTGTCAGTTTAATAAAATTTAGTTTCATTCCTTTCGTCTCTTTTGTTATCACCTAAGGCGTTAGGCACAACTACCCGTACGAGTTTTCTAGCCGTACGTGTCTGGGAATTTTTCAGTCGTAGCCATGAACTCCTGCCATGTAATTGGTAGTTAGTGTGTTGAGTGTTCAGTACGGGGGAAGTAGGTGTGACGCACGGGTGCCGCACGGTTTCCAAGTGTAGTGATGAACGTCCTGACGACTGAATGATGATCTACTTGCTGTAGCAGAATATATATATATATATATATATATATATATATATATATATATATATATATATATATATATATATATATATATATATACATATATATATATATATATATATATATATATATATATATATATATATATATATATATATATATATATATATGTATATATATTTATATATATATAAAGCACTAACGTCGTCCGGTCATTATACTACACACCTACTTTTGACGCAATTGCATCGTACAGTGCATGCACGGAACACGTACTTCCTTTAATTCCGTATGATAAATGTGCGCGCCTCGTACTTTTGACGCAATTTACACGTAAGTCACACGCACAGCTTACTTGCATCAGACATGCCTCCTGTCTGCGACTACAAATTTTCTTGACTGCCGCAGAACATTTTAGTGCAGCGAATGAAGATTATGCGGCTGGTATACTGCGGGCTACGAGGTCAAAGACTTTTTCGTGCCCCTTGCGTCACAACCATGATTTCATGCAAATTTTGCCCGTATAACCCCTGTAGCTGGTAGTACGGCCAGTTGTGCCCAACGTCTAACTACCCACTCGCAGAATTAGTGACTGACGGAGGAACAGCTACCTCTCCCCTTCCCCTTCACTGCTGTGCCCTACTGTATGATGAATCCGCCCTCCGACCCTGACTCTTTTCTCCAAGCTGCATCGATGAAACTACCGCCTTCGCCAGTACGTAGGCATTCACTTGGTTTCAGCGTGCCGAGGTTCAGTTTTGCATCAAAGGTTGACTCACTCAAGCACCAAAGTAGACTATATCCTTGCGGCGATTCCCAAGGGCACCTTCCCGCAAATCTCTGATTGGCTTTGTAAACAATGGGACACTCCTATAGCATACGACGACCTCAAAACACCTCCTGGAGCATTACTCGCCATCACCAGCCACCCGCATAGACAAGCTTTTTCAGCTCTCTCAACAACAGTTGCCCGACCAAAAGGCTTCACTCGCCCTCAAAAATTACTAGTATTGCTCGCTGGCAACCTGCCGCAAAGAGCTCTTCTGGGGAGGTGAACCTACCTTGTGCCTTTTGGGTACGACGTCCACCTGAACTTCTACTCGCTGCCATCCCTGATGTCTATATTTTGTCTATAAATGATCTGATGACCAAAGTTGACACTTATGGATAGCCACTTCACCACCTTCAAGACCTCTATCGACAACTATTCAATATTGGCCAAAGGTGACGCGAATGTGGTAGGAAGGAATGTGGATGGACATAAACACCAACCCCGTGACGTGCTGGAGTGGCGACAAACCTACCTACCACCCACATATGCCACACTTCACTTACGCCCCAACCATCGACCTCTCCAGTCACTTACTGACGCCCATCAGCCGCAGTTATGCTACTACCACTCTAATTTCATAGCTGCTGCGAAGAAATGTGCAAACGATTGTCAGTGGTCAAAAAACTTGTAAGTAGGCCATCGCTTGTGGCGGTGGCCTCCCCTATCACTAATCTTTTCTTTTTAAATGTTGCAGGTGTGGGCGTGTAATTTTTGGTAGACACTGGTGCTTGGCGTTCTCTTCTACCAAGGCCACTCTTCAGCACATGACCTAGTCTGTCTAAGCCTATCAACGTCACCTGGTAACTGCCAACGGATCTGCAATCCCCACTCACGGGTACGAGACTCTCACATTATTGTTTGGAAATGCCAAATATCATTGGAAGTTTCTCGTTGCTGACGTCACATTGCCAATCCTTGATGCTGATTTCTTCTTCCATTTCCACTTCCTGGTTAATGTATCTCATTGACAGTCAACGCAGACTGATACTTGTCAACACGTCTTCAACCCACCCCCTCCGACCTCGCTCTCTACATCAGTGCACCCACAGAGGCCCTCTCCCACCTCTTCACGTCGTACCCGGAAGTCTTCCTTCCAGAACTTCGCCAAATGCCCAGAGTTTCCGCCGGACACAGTATTTATCACAAAATCAAGAGGATTCAGATGTCTGGCACTAGATCGTTTGGTAGTTGCTAAACAAATGTTTGCCAAAATGGATGAAATGGGTCTTTGCCTAAAGGCCTCAATTCCCTTTGTCGTCGGCCTTACACATCGTCCAGAAGAAAGATAGCTCCCCGTGCCCATGTGGGGATTACAGGTGCCGGAATATACAGAAAGAACTTGACCGCTACCCCCTCCCAAACATCGCCGACGTGACTTCCTACTTGCAAAAAGCAAAGGTTTTCTCCATGCACGACCTCTTGAAGGCATATAAATCAAGTGTCCATGAACCCAAAAGACAACCTCAAATCCGCCATCACCACCCCCTTCAATTACTCCTGTATTGGCCTTTGTAATGCTGGGGCTAATTTTCAATGCCTCATGGATAGCATCTTAGGGGACATCCCATTCTGTATATGTTTTATGGACGACATACTTGTGTTCTCTACCTCCAAAGAGGACCACCTCCATCACCTACTTATTTTGCTCGACCGCCTTTTAGTTTAGTAAGAAAAGTGTACCTTTGGTGCCAACGAAGGATCATTCTTAGGGCATCGCATCACTCCTCAAGGAGTTCACCCCCTCTCTTAGAAGGTAGCAGCCGTTCAGAAATTTCTTTCGCCTTCAACCGTCAGAGCACTGCAAGAATTCTTGGGCATGATCAACTATCATCACCAGTTCCTGCCAACCATTGCTGCCACTCTTGCCTCCCTCTACGCCTCCCTTAAGGGCGAGTCGAAAGACCTGAAGTGGGGCTCCTTTCAAGAAACGGCCCTATGCAATGCAAAGAATCCCCTATCAACTGATGCTGATAGTAGGTAGTAGGTTGGCCAGGGCACCAGCCGCCCATTCAGATACTACTGCTAGAGAGTTATGGGATCATTTGATTTGCCAGACAGTACTACATTGGATCCTTCTTTCTAATTACGGTTCACTTTTCCCTTGCCTACACATACACCGAATAGTCTGGCCTATTCTTTACAGATTCTCCTCTGTCCTCATACACCTGATAACACTGTGATTATCAAACAATTCTTCTTCACCCAAGGGGTTAACTACTGCACTGTAATTGTTCAGTGGCTACTTTCTCGTGGTATGGGTAGAAGAGACTCTTTACTATGGTCAGCACCTCATCTAGGAGAAGGACACTCCAAAATCAAACTATTGTTCTCTAGTGTTAGGTAGTGCCATAACCTCTGTACCATGGTCTTCCACTGTCTTGGGTTAGAGATCTCTTGCTTGAGGGTACACTCGGGCACACTATTCTATCTTATTTCTCTTCCTCTTGTTTTGTTAAAGTTTTTATAATTTATTTAAGAAATATTTATTTCAATGTAGTTACTGTTCGTAAGATATTTTATTTTTCCTGGTTTCCTTTCCTCACTGGGCTATTTTCCCTGTTGGAGCCCCTGAGCTTATAGCATTCTGCTTTTCCAACTAGGGTTGTAGCCTAGCAAGTAATAATAATAATAATAATAATAATAATAATTAGTTTTCCCGTGCCACATGCCCCTCTTCTTCTCTCCATCTATGCCAGCGACGTTGCTAATGTCACAGTGCTTGAGCAGGTGGTCAACGGTTCGCCCTATCCATTGGCCTTCTTCAGTAAGAAACTGTCCAAAGTGGAATCTGGCTATGGTATGGCCTTCGTCATTCGCACGGACCACATGCCTCTGGTGCATGCCTTCACTCAACAATCTGATGCCTAGTCCGCCCGTCAATGCCAACATCTCTCTGGTGTGGCTGAATACAATTGCACCTTTTGCACCCTTCAACACGTCCCTGGGAGAAAGAATCCCGTTGTCAATGCCCTGTGAAGAAACATATAGGCCACCATTTACCTTGGATTGGATTACAACGCCTTGGCAGAACCCTAACAAAAAGATCCAGAGTACCAAGCATGTAGGACATTCTGCACATCCTCCCTTGGGAAGACGTTGCTCCAATGACTCCAACGGCACCCTCCTGTTAGACATCATTACCGGTAGACCATGGCCATTGATACCTGGTCCCATGCACCGTCAGGTGTTTGATTACATTCATGGCCTTTCACATCCATCGCGCCGATCTACTGCAGAGGTACGATGTTTTTTAATAAAGTTTAGTGTATTCCTCTCGCACAGAGGAATAGATAAAAGAAGGAATGATGAATCAATCAGTATTAGTCTCTCTGCTCTTTCTTGTTTAGAAATAATAGCCAAGGGACTTTGAAGTTATTTCAGTGTTGTAATATAAGTCAAAAAGGTACCTAAAAACAAAGTTTTATCTGAAAATTGTTTAAGTAATTTAAAGTCTCATTTTGTACATATATCCCTATCTACAAACATATCCATAACTCTTTGATTTTCAGCCTCATTGACCATGGCAGTTGCGATGCCATTACGATACCAAACCAAGCAAGGCACATAAAAAAATAATAACAAAGTAACTAAAACAAATGCCAAGGGCACTCGGCACAGGAAAAAAAAAAGATATACCAAAACCAAAATAAAGCTAAAAACTAGATCTAATTCCTCCCAAGGAAAGAAAGAGACGGGAACTTTTCCTCAGAAGAAATCCAATTAAGATCGCAATAAAAAAATCAATTTGCCAAGTCTCTGAGGCAGAGCCGCCCAATTCAATCACCACAAGTAAACAGTAGTCCCAATTGATTTCCAGATCCACCCCTAGAAGCCAAAGAATCGCGTATAATTACAATATAGTAGTAGTAGTAGTAGTAGTAGTAGTAGTAGTAGTAGTAGCAGTGGTATAAACTTAAGAGAAATATTGTTTACCGTTGGGCCATCAATTTTTAAAATAGTAAGTCGAGAAGGTAATTGTACCATCCTGTCTCATGAATGATAAAGGTACTTGTAACTTCATGTTTCATGATTAAGGTAATTGTACCATCATGTCTCATGATAAAGGTAATTGTACCATTATGTCATGATAAAGGTAATTGTACCATCATGTCTTATGATAAAGGTACTTGTACCATCATGTCTCATGATAAAGGCAATTGTACCATCATGTTCATGATAAAGGTACTTGTACCATCATGTTTCATGATAAAGGTAGCTGTACCATCATGTCATGATAAAGGTAACTGTACCATCATGTTTCATGATAAAGGTAGCTGTACCATCATGTCATGATAAAGGTAACTGTATCATTATGTCTCATGACATAGGGCTGATCAGGACATATGGCATTGAACCATGGGTATGCCCTCAATGGACACCCGACCCAAACACATTTTAATCTAACTATTCTTGTTTGTTTTGAAAAAAAAAAAAAAAAAAGAGATATTTCAGAAGAACCTAATCACGAAATACTAATATTAATAGTTTTAGTTCGTTGGCTAGAAACTTTTCCTTAATTAGAATTCCTCTTTGTATTTCACCGACTTTTATAGTTTACATATGGCTGCTCTATTTGAATGTCACTGATCTTAGAATATTTTATATTTCTTCATTCATTTCTTTTATATATAGTTTAATTGGTATTCTCTTATTTCAATTCCTCACTCTGATACTTTCCCTGCTGGAGCTCTTGTGCTTGTAGCATTTTTCTTTTCCAAACAGGGTTATAGCCGTCTAATAATAATAATAATAATAATAATAATAATAATAATAATAATAATAATAATAATAATAATAATAATAATAATAATAATAATAATAATATGGTCAGTCAATACAAGCTTAGAGATTCCTAATGAGAATCGGGTATATCAGTACAGTATGTATATAAGTATATCGATATATCAGTAAAATTCCTTTAAGGACCGTTGGGTGCCAGAAGTGGCTACAGCATAAGAATTCAAGCGATGTATAAGAAACATCCCAATAGTTTAAAAAGAGGCTGTAGTGTTTAAAACCGCTATCTCTCAGAATAAAAGTACTTATGAAATTCACTTAAATTTTGGTAAAAGATTAATAATAAAATAAGAACCCCAGTAAAAATTACCAGTCAGTGATTCTTATGAAACTTAGGGTGTAGTAGCTTATTGGAAGCCTCCTTGAATGGACTGGAGTTTGAGACCCTCTTGATAGTTTCTAGTAGTGTCTGTAACCTTACCATCATTGTGAGGTAAGGACGGGAGGGAGGGACACCTATAGGTCTACCCGCTGAGGTATCACCAGTCATTAACTGGTCATCCTTCATCCTTCATCCTGGATTGGTGGCTTTGACTGACTGTCTGAGAACCCCCGTCCGGAAATAAGGTCCGGGCAATCTATGTGTGTGCTAAGCTTGATGGAGTGGGGTATTGGGCACTGATCATATGTACATATGGTCAGTCTCTAGGGCATTGTTCTGCCCCTAGCCTCTGACATTCATGAGCGACCTTTAAACACTTATAAGGAAAGACACGACTGGTGGAGTTCAAATTTGGTGCAACGGTTTTTTTTTTTTTTTTTTTTTTTTTTGTTAACAGAATGATAAAAGGCTCTTTTCATAATTTGTCTGTTACTTATCTACTTGATATCATTATTCATATTGAAATGTTTTGTTTTGTTATTTCACCTTTGTAATTTATTCCCAATTTCTCCGTTCCTTCACTGGTCTCCGCTGCTCTCTATTATAGGAGCCCTTGAGCACAATTATTGTATTCAGCTTTTCACTTGAGGGTTGCACCTTTGCACATAAGAATAAACATGATGATGATAATATTGAATTATAAATAACTGTAGATTAAGGAATCTATATTTCATCCCGAACATATCTTTCTAACTAGGTATTTTGGGTGCATCCTCTGGTGACATTTACATCTGACCTAGTTTCAAGTGAGTTGACAGCTGGAAAAGTAATTTTTATCTAAGAGTTGTTCGGTGGAATAATTTAGATTTCTCCTAGGTTATTTTTTCTCAATGCTATTTTTTGGAATCTATTTCGGTTAATGTTTTTGCCACAGTATATTTTGGGGGTAACTAAAGCAATTAAAGTAAATCATATGTACAGTAATATCATGTTCATTTGGGTCAATATATCTATTTTACGAGATAGGTCTTGGTGAGGAAAATAAGATTCATAGCCTCGGCTTTAAATGTTTTATAATTGATCTTAATGTTCCGTATATTGTTTAGGGATTTACATAGGAAGTATATACGTATGCACGCTCAGTATATATAAACACAAATGTCTACATTATGTACATCCAGTTGTGATGGAGAAGAAAATTCATCTTTAGTATTTTTCATAATAAAATGGTCGCGTCACAAGAAATCCACTTCAGTGTTTAGTGATATAATCGTTTACTCTGAAAGGAAAGTTATATCTCAGAGAGTTTATAAAAGTAACCATTAAAAAAAGAAACGCCAAGAGTTTTTGAGTGGAATCCTGAGCAGCAAATAAACACCAACGATAAACATTTCTCTTGATAAACATTCCTCGCCCGAGCTCTTTTTATCTCGAGAGTTTCAAAGGCAGTTCCCTCGACTTTTAATGACCTGCGTTTAAACTCTCCGATGCAAAGGGCCATTTTTCCCCGTCTAATTGCTAATTACCGAGCGAAAACCTTTTGCAAAATATATCGAGGGCACATCCTTAGCTCCGTGCTTTTACGATAGCTTTGGTTTCTTTGAATGACTCAAGTATATTAAGATTATTAGGTAGGGGAAAGTCTATATATTCATATCCAAGTGTTCACGACGATTTTGCATGAATAACTAACACCTCCAACACCGTGTGACGGAAAGGGCTTCGTCCTTCAACTGTCACTTTCTTTTGTTCTCTTAGGCAGATCATCAAAACTGATCTCTAACTCCTTCTGCGGTTTTTAAATTTGGTGATGTTTCATTTTCGTTTCTTAATTCCACTAATTTCTTTCCTATAACTTTTCATTTATATACATACACACACAAACACACATACACACAAACACACACACACACTCACATACACAGGCACACACACACATCTTCACCTATTTAATAAAGAGCAAGTGTGTTGCTATATCCTATCACGCTGAGCATCATTACCAAACATATGAGTACTCGGCCTCTCCCCATCCCTCAGATAGGTTGGGGAGGGAGTAGTCATACTCTGGTGACAGGGGGTTACCCCGAGGGGTTCACTCTGAAACCACAATTTCCAAGAAATTGCCGAATCAGCGGCTTGTAGTTCATCATATCTTATCACACCACCACAATAGCCAATCAAGAGCAGTTTGGTCAGCTTCTATAAATAGCTATGACCTTCCAGGAAAACCTTAGAGTATGCGATTCATAGATGGGATGGACTCACCTAGGGTGTACGGAGCACTTTCAGAAACTCCTCACTTGTGCAAATTATCCCCGGTTCTTTCTACCATTGCATTAGCACAATTAAGTGCAACCATTGGGGAGATTTTCACTTGGTTGAGGGATGGATTCACTGTGATGCTGGTCCGTCTCAACCCATCATCTCAATCTGTAGGTCAATAAAGATTCATTACCAAAGTAGTCGACCGTCACAAAGCTCTTACGTGACTTCAGTCTTGGCTGCACCCCTTGGGGGTAGTGGAGAGGGTGCCTTACTGATTGCTTCACGTCTTATGAAATGGTGGACAAATTCCTGCAAGCATTTAGAGGGGTGGAAGAGGTGTTGGCTTTAGGTTGCCTGTGATATTGTGACAGGCTTTGTTGAGTTTTAAGTCAGCTCTCCAAGCATGACAAGACCTGGACCACATGGAAGAACAGTATTCGGCTGTAGAATAACACAGCGCCAGAGAAGACAGCTTCAAGGGAACAGGGTCACCTACCCACTGTGAGTGTGTCAGCTTATTCAATAAACTGTTATGGATCGACAGCTTATGTTTAGCTTCACATGTTGTTTGAAGGACAGTGTCCTGTCTAGAATTACACCAAGATACACAGGCGAGTTGTTTAAGTAAACATTTTCACTTCCCATTTTATGTTCAGGGTTTTGTTTGCCGAGTCATTTCATAGGCGAAAAAGCACAGACTTGGGTCTTTCCTGGGTTAGCAATATGGAACTATTTTTTTATAGAACACTGATAGGTCCTCAAGTGCTATATTGAGGCCCTTTTCTATTGCTGCAAAGTTCTTGTCTTGTGTAGCGTAGATGAAGTGGTTTATGTTGTTGAATTCAGGCTGGTCATTTCTATACAAGTTGAACAGGACAGGAGCTAAAACAGAGCCCTGATGGAGTCCATTCTTTTTGGAGCCTCCAACGGCTGTTTACTATCCATTTCTACAAATTAGCTGTAGGTAGGAAAGGGGAGGAATGGGAAGGGTTGAATATGTACGTGTGTGGGGGTGAATAAATATTTAGCAGTCCTTTTTGATAGATCGCATACACTAGTATATATATATATATATATATATATATATATATATATATATATATATATATATATATATATATATATATATATATATATATATATTGCGTGTGTGTGTATGTGTGTGTGGTGTGTGTATGTATAAAAAGCAGATAATTTTAGTAACGTTTTTTGCAGACCATATAAAATTATTAGCGTATTAATAATTTAAACTAATTTATCACACATAAACTTTTGCTCCCACAAGAGTTAAATATAGTATGGAATAAACATTAATAAGAGTTCTATGTCTACTAAATTCATACATTAGAAATTTTTCTCGACGCTGGTTTCAGTATTGTCATTGTCAGCTCTCTGTGTGTGCTGCTAACTACCTCTCCATTTCCTCCGTTCGCAGGGGCCACCTCTTCACTAGCTCTCCAACTCCTTCAACATTATCTTAACCCTTTTCCTTATCAATTTTTTTCCAAGAACATATCTTTTGAGATATCCAAAGGAATTCAGGATATTGATGGATGATTTAGGTTGGAGGTAAATTACCAGAAAAGATAAAATATGACATTTATTTGTATGATATTAGTAGTAATAATTCAGCTATCACATGCCTAATGCTTGCTTTCATATTCCGTAAAAATTGTTACTTAAACTTCAGTATTTATTAATGCTGATATCATTACGTAGTTACGCAATTTGAATATCTAATCTAAAGACCCTTTAGTAATATTTGAATAGATAGATCTTAGGTGGAAGACTAGCTATTGAAAGTAGACTTAAAAAGAGGACACTGATATCTTTCAAAATTCCCCTCCAAATCATTGCCTTGGTTGTAAGCCTGTCTGCCACAAGGTTAATACCCATATTCACTTAACGGATCAAGTTTTCCCCTGATAAAACATCAAAGAGCCATTACTTCTTTGTATTTCTTTGATAAAATTAAAATTAAAATCATAAGAAATGTAGCAGAAACTTATTCATACTGTAGTTGAAGTAAATATTTAGAGAGTACTCACAGGGTTCTGGGGACCTAAAGCTGGGTCCCCATAGAGGCACAGGGTTTGGCCATTTCATCACCGTGTTGGTCATTGTGGATTGGAGATGGTGGGAGACCACTATTGTAAATATGAGTGAGCTAACTGTCAAAAAGGCCCGCTTTGTGCCCGCGCAGACCTGTGTGTGTGCCTGGTAAAGACAAGGCCCATAGAATAGGGCCTTGTGGTAAAGCATGAATCCAAGTGCAATTTTTTGTACACGCGTGGTACAGTATGTACGATTTTGTGAACAGAGGAGCTTAAAGAGGCCGCCCGTCAAAACGTAGTACTATATGATACCAGTCATCTGGAGTATATGATTCTACTCGAATCAAATATGTATTGAGGTTAGATTAATGGCTGGATATGTTTTGATTACGTTATGGAGCGAGTTTTTTACAGAGAGGGAGATATTTTAATTGAAGATATATTTGTTGTCAGTTAATTAAAGGAAACTAATGAAAAGATTCATACGAACAATATTTATGCGAGACCTTTTGAAAATGTTAACAGATAAGGGGAGGATTTTTTCCCCGCTTTTCGTAACTCTTATTTCATATTTGTTCAAGTTGCACGCATTTCTTTTTTATTCGACTTTGCTACATCTTTATACGATATTGTTATTGCAGTTATTGTTACTTGCTAAGCTACAACCCTAGTTAAAAAAAAAACAAGATGCTAGAAGCCCTAAGGCTCCAACAAGAAAAATAGCCCAGTGATGAAAGGAAATGAGGAAATAATTAAACTACAAGAGAATTAATTAAAAATTTAAATAAAATATTTTAAGAGCTGTAACATCGCTAAAATAAATCTTTTATATATAAACTATTAAAACTTAAAAAAAAAATTAAGAAGAAGAGAAATAACATACAATATTGTGCCTGGGTGTACCCCCAAGCAGGAGAACTCTACCCCAAGCCAGTGGAAGACCATTGTACAGAGGCTATGTCCTTGCCGAAGACTAGAGAATTATGGCTTGACTTTGGAGTGTTCTTCTCCTAGAAAATCTGTGTGCCACAGCTAAAGAGTCTCTTCTACCCTTACCAAGAGGAAAGTAGCCACTGACCAATTACAGAGCAGTAGTTAACCCCTTGAGTGAACCTGTTTAGTAATCTTAGTGTTGTCAGGTGTATGAGGACAGAGTTGAATGTGGAAAGAATACACCAGACTATTTGGTGTATGTGTAGGCATAGGAAAAATGAACCGTAACCAGAGAGCGGGATCCAATGTAGTACTGTGTGGCCAGTCAAAGAACTCAATAACTATTATTCAATCTCTTTCGCAATACCAACCTCTGTCCCTTTTCAATGTCATATACTAACATGGCATTCTCGAATTTATTTTCCGAGTCAGATCCTGAGCTTGATTTTTTTTTTAGGTAGTCTTAGGCAACAACCTACTTCAATATGAGCACTGCTCCTATGTTGCCCCCCTCGCATGCCCTACCCTTACGTGTCTGTCATACCCTGAGCTCCCCTGCTTCTCATGTGCGCCTAGCCCTAGCTTAATGGAGCTCACACCAGTCCGTTAATCCTTGTTAAAAGTCTCAGCAATGCATGGGAAATAATCCTTTTCTTATAACCGGGGTCGTTAATAACTTCGCAGACTCATAACGCAGTTGTTTTTTTAAATGACGCGCAACCCTAAGGTTTAAAGGTCGGTCATGAATGGCAGAGGCAACGGACAGAGATCGACCAATATTTTATAGGATCAACGCTCAAGCCCCATCTCCACCCAAGCTAGGACCAAAGAAAGCCAGGCAATGGCTGCCGATGACTCAGCAGGTAGACCTATAGGCTCCGCCATACCTTTAGCTCACAAGGATGGTGAGGTTGCAGACATTACAAGAAACTACCGAGTTTGAGCGTGACTCGATCTCCCATCCAGCAGAACGCAAAGCAGGAACCTATTTGACTGACAAAACAGTTAAGCATTGAAACGTCACTCCAAGGATTGG
>NC_090736.1:25188589-25201802 GCF_036898095.1 Palaemon carinicauda | reverse complement strand
GTACCAGTGTAAGTTGACTGGAGTCTTTCATATGTATGTGATGAAATTACCTCACACGGGTGTATGAGCATATCCTTGGAGAGAGAGAGAGAGAGAGAGAGAGAGAGAGAGAGAGAGAGAGAGAGAGAGAGAGAGAGCATGTTGACATAAAAGAAAACTTGTCTCGTCTAAAAGCAAAATGACGCGTGAGGGGAACTGAATCAAAGAGGACAGTTTTAAATAATGATACAAGAAGGAAAACAAAATATAAATTGAGGCTACGAGATAGTTAAGGTGATTTTATTTCAGGGAAATCAGTGTAATATACACGATCGTACACTAACGGTATACAGTCGTTATTGTTCTCCACTCGCACTGATAACCGGTTCTTGCCTTACTTGTTACTTGTTTTGCGTTTAAATCCAACTTTCCACTGAAGTCGAGTGAACTTCTTCTCGGGCGGGTCCATATCTATCATCTAACGAAACATCTTCATCATAACTTATACAATTCTTTGACTGTAGCATCTTCCAAATTATAGGATCTTGTGAAAAGTAATGTCTTTAGTTTCTTTTTAAATTCAATTGCTCCCTTTAGGTCCTTCATTTCAGTTGGCAGTTTATTATAATGTCTAGGCGCACAGTAGCTAAAAGCCCTTTCACCAAATTTTCTATTTGTTCTTGGTTCAGATAGTCTATGTTTATCACTCATGTGTCTTATAGTAAAATTTGTTTTTAGTTCTAGTTTGTTCAGGCATTCTTTTAGATATTTTGGTTCATTTTGGTTCAGTATCTTAAACGTTAGTAAGAGTAGCTTATATTCAATTCTTGCTTTTACCGGCAGCAAGTGTAATTTGATTAGTGCAGGAGTAACGCTATCTCTATGGCGTAGTCCTTTTATTAATCTAGCGGCTCTGTTTTGTACTCTGAATTTTCTTCAGCTGATAATTTGGGTAAGCCATAGAACAGTGAGTTGCAGTAAATCAATTCTTGAAAATATGTGGTGATTAATGAGTATGACCATAGATTTTTCATTCAAGTATTTACTAATAAATGCTATGTTTCTAATATGATAGTTATAATTTCTTACCATATTATTTATATGTTCATTCATTGTCAGTCTATCATCCATGATTACTCCAAGATTTCTGACAGATTTCTTTAGGTCAATGATCGATTGACCTATTTCATTTCTTTGGAAGCATTCGATTCTTTTTATATCTTTTTAATTTCCAAAAATAATACATTCACTTTTATCTTCATTGAGCTTGTATCTGCTTGTAATGAGAAGATATTAAGATAGTGTTTATAAAGAAAAATTATACTCGTATTTGCTTGGTACACTGTACAAAGTAAAAGAAAAGAATAATTGCTGTGTAAAATAATGTTTTATACTATAATAAAGATAGAGAATCACAATTAGCTATGATCAGCCGCACAAGCCCCCTCTCCACGTAAAACTAGGACCAAAAGAGGCTCAGGCAATGGCTGATGTACTCCCCCCAATTCTTAACTGAGTGCCAAATCATATTTAGTTACTGTTTATCATGTGCTCAAACTATGTTTTAATTTCATGTGTACCACACATGCATCACACAGCCCCGCATACTGTAATGGCATTTCTGTTTTTTCTTTTTTATCTGTATATTGATAACCTGTTCTTTGCCTGTATCTGCTTGTACCAATCTGTTTGAATTTTCGTGACACTATTTCACTGAAGCTGTTATAAAAGCTGGCTGTCTTTTGAAATAAAATCAGTTGCATTAACGAGTCTCTCAGGTAAAACCTACCTGAAGAGTGACAATGTGCAGGGAAGCAGTACTTAGTAATTTTGTTGTTGAAATATTTTATTTAAATTTTTCATTACTTCTTATATTGTTTATTATTTCTTTTGTATCATTTCCTTACTGGGCTATTTTTTCTAGTTGGAGCCCCTTGGGCTTATAGCATCTTGCTTTCCCAACTCAGGGTTATAGCTTGGATAATAATAATAATAATAATAATAATAATAATAATAATAATAATAAACTGGGCATTTAATTCTTCTGAACGCAGTTTGATTACAGCATAAAAAAACTCACGCTTATATATCCAAACCTTACCCGAACTGAACCATCCTAACCTAACCTAACCTAACGATTAAAGAATTTGTGACAAGTTCAGATGCGAACAATTCAAAACGTCATAAAAAATATGAAAGGACGAGAAATATTGAGAATATAAAATGAAGTATGGAATAAAGTGTATTTTTTTTAAAATTAAATTCTGCCTTCAATAAGATTTGAAAAGTCCTCTGAATTCTGCATTGAAAATTAACAGGAATTCATGTTTCATTTGAACTCGGTAGACCGTCGCCAAATATTCTCATAAATCAGGGGATTAGGGAAGATTTATGTCTGTGAGAAAAGATAGGGTCTCTCTCTTCCTCTCTGTCTCTTAGTCTAGAATTAGATTTACTCACACTATCCCTCTCACTCGTTCCGTCTCATAGTCTTGAATCAAATTTACTCTCTCTCTCTCTCTCTCTCTCTCTCTCTCTCTCTCTCTCTCTCTCTCTCTCTCTCTCTCTCTCTCTCTCTCTTCATCTTAGATTAGATTTACTCTCTCTCTGTCTCTGTCTCTCTTGGTCTGAGATTAAATCTTCTTTCTCTCTCTCCTGGTCTAAGATTAGGTTTATTCTCTCTCTCTCTCTCTCTCTCTCTCTCTCTCTCTCTCTCTCTCTCTCTCTCTCTCTCTCTCTCTCTCTCTAAATTGGCAAACTTCTCGTTTTATATATGCTCTCTCCCTGAATTAAATAATGATTTTGGATTAGAAAATTCTCTCTCTCTCTCTCTCTCTCTCTCTCTCTCTCTCTCTCTCTCTCTCTCTCTCTCTCTCTCTCTCTCTCTCGCAATTGAAAAAGTTCTTGCATTAGATATTTTCTCTCTCCCTGCATTGAATATTGATTTTGCATTAGATAATACCTCTCTCTCTCTCTCTCTCTCTCTCTCTCTCTCTCTCTCTCTCTCTCTCTCTCTCTCTCTCTCTCTCTCTCTCTCTCAATTGAAAAAGTTCTTGCATTAGATGTTTCTCTCCCTGAATTAAACATTGTTTTTTTGGATTAAATCATATTCTCTCTCTCTCTCTCTCTCTCTCTCTCCTCTCTCTCTCTCTCTCTCTCTCTCTCTCTCTCTCTCTCTCTCTCTCTCTCTCTGATGTTCTATATGGTTCTTCATCAATAAGTATCAAAACGTGAAATCATAAAGAGCTCGGACAATTTCACTGGACACATCCACAGAATTGATAAAAATGGAATGTATTAAAATACACCTTTCTTCATTACGAAAAGAGATTAATCAGCGTCTCTTCGACTATGTTCGCCTGATTGATTGATTATGTTTTTCAAATGAGCATCACATTTTTTTTATTAGCACACTGGTATCAGTGGTGATGTTTCATGGCCTCTTGGCCATCAATAATTCTAAATTTGACTCATGAGCCTAATACCAGTTTTCCTAAATTGGATTCAATTGCTTGAATACATTATTTACATCATTCTCTGTATAATTGCGAGTTTCAGAAGCTGGATTTTACATAGCATACAAACTCAATTATCCTATTCATTTAATCAAATTCTTCATCCCTCTACCTTTCCTTCGTAGCTTTGATTATTCTATTCCATAATCTTTCGAATTGTTCTATAAAATGCATATAAGGCAGTTAATAAAAAAAACAATTACAAATAACAGTAGCACCAGTATTCGAGGGGAAACAGTTTCAATAGAGACGTCAGTGCAAGATATTTTTTCCGTCAAATGAAACCATACTTTAGGTATTACACTCTCTTAAATACCAAGGACTAAAATAGATACACCAAACAAAAAACGCGATAACACTACCATTTCAACGACGAAAGCTACCAAAAACGCGATAACACTGCCATGTCAACAACGAAAGCAACCAAAAACAGGATAACACTGCCAAGTCAACAACGAAAGCAACCAAAAACGCGATAACACGGCCATGTCGTCAACAAAAGCAACAAAAAATGCGATAACACTGCCATGTCGACAACAAAAGCAACAACAACCACGATAACATTGCCATGTTGACAACAAAAGCAAAACAAAAAAATAAACGTGATAACACTGCCATGTTGACAACAAAGGCAACAAAAACCGCGATAACACTGCCATGTAAACAACAAAAGCAACAAAACATGCGACAACCTTACCATGTCGACAATAAAAGGAACAAAACATGCGACAACATTGCCAGGTCAACAACAAAAGCAACAAAACATGCGACAACACTACCATGTCGACAACAAAAGCAAAAAAGCAAAATAAGTGACAACACTATCATTTCGACAACAAAAGCAACAGAAAATGACATTACACTGCCATGTCGACAACAAAAAGCAACAGAAAATGAGATAACCCTGCCATGTCGATAACAAAAGCAACAAAAAACGCGATAACACTACCACATTGACAACAAAAGCAAAATAAAACATGATAACACTGCCAAGTTGACAAAAAAAAAGCAACAAAAAAGGCGATAACACTACCACGTTGACAACAAAAGCAACAAAACACGCTACAACACTACCATGTCGACGAAAAAGCAACAAAAAACGCAATAACACTGCCATATCGCAGCAATAAACGCGATAACACTACCACGTCGACAAGAAAAGTGACAAAAAATGCGATAACACTGCCACGTCGACAACAGAAGCAACCAAAAAAAATGCAATAACACTGCCACGTCGACAACAGAAGCAACAAAAAAAAAAAAAAAACGCGATAACCCTGCCACGTCAACATCAAAAGCAACAAAACACGCGACAACACTACCATGTCGACAATAAAAGCAACAAAACACACGACAACACTACCATGTTGACAGCAAAAGCAAAAAAAAACACACGATATCACTACCATGTCGACAATAAAAGCACCAAAACACGTGACAACACTACCATGTCGATAACAAAAGCAAGAAAAGACGCGATAACACTTCTATGTTAAACACACATACACACACGCACACACACCCACACACACACACATTTTATATATATATATAAATATATAAATATATATATATATATATATATATATATATATATATATATATATATATATATATATATATATATATATATATATATATATATATATATATATATATATATATATATATATATATGCATATGTATATGCGTAAAAATCACAGGAAAACGTGATGCTCAGCTGCAGAAGGTCCACACGGAAAATGAAAATACGAAATATACGAAACTAGTCAGGACTTAATCGTATATTTTGTATTTTCATTTTTCCTATGGTTCTTCTGCATATATATATATATATATATATATATATATATATATATATATATATATATATATATATATATATATATATATATATTATATATATATATATATATATATATATATATATATATATATATATATATATATATATATATATATATATATAAATATGTATATATATATATATATATATATATATATATATATATATATATATATACATATATATATATATATATATATATATATATATATATATATATATATATATAATATATATATATATATATATATATATATATATTGTGAAGTCCTGTGCGAGGGAGTTCTACCCTCCAAAGGACAACTTAACAGTCATAATTCTTTTAGTTTGTTTTTCTTTGTAAACGGCTCTGCTCTCATGGTTTTCCTCTTCTATGTAACTTAAAAACAGGCCTGGTCTGCGTTACATAGGCCTACAGGCTATTAACTTGTCAAGGCGCTTATTTCTCACCTCTTCCCAGGTCAGCCACAAGATATAAGCCAGATGTGAGAACAAAATGTTCTCACATAGACACCGGGGCATATTGCCACAAAGAAGAAGACCCCAGGTCATGATTGGCCAACACGCGGAAAAGGAAGGACGGGTCACAAGATGTCATTGGACCTCAAGACACGAAGACCGCCCCTGGAAGTCAAGATTACCCAATCAAGAGTAAAAGGGGATGGCCCAAAAATTTCACTGCTGGGCCTAAGGCTGTAAGGGGAGAAGAAGTCAGTTCCAGTCCGGAGGCCATACCAGAAACACCAGATCCCAGGAGCCAGCCAGTGCCTGCGTCCCCCAGGAAAGGCTCTCCCCCTGAAACCTCCAAGAGGCTCGAACTCCGCCTGAGTCTAGGGAAAACACTACTCAGTGCGAAGAAAGGAACAATCTGCGTTGATGTCCCAAAGAACACCTGCTGTGCCAGAGTTTTTATGAAGATAAGAACTGACACCTGTGCGAGGGAGAATTAATAAGTGCCAAAAGTTGAAAAAGGTTGCATTGATGGAAATTCCAAGGGAGTGAAGCTGGGGGATAATTGTGGGGAATAGTTTTCTCGTAGTAATGTGACAGCCTATTCGCACCCAACATCATTTTTGTTTTTCTTGTGTTTTTATTTTCAAGTTTTCTTATGTTCAAGTAACAACAGTTTTTTTGTATAAACATTGAAGTGCGAAGTGAGGGTTTTTCTATTGTTGTCGGGGGCACATAGACAGATTGCCAACATTATTTTCTTTTGTTTTATGTGATCAACCGTGTACTTTTCTTTTACCATAATTATTCATTTGACATTTATGTTCTGTAGTTTATTATACTGAGTGATTTCAGAAAATAGAAATTAAGTGATACCTTCTTCCTTTTATTATTATTTTTGCATCTGAATGTATTTGGATTGCTAGAGAGAATTAAGCTTATTTTTTTTTTTTGTCTTTTCGTTTTTTTTTTACTGTAATCAATTCTTGATTTATCAACTATAAACTCGAAAACACATTCTGCTGTGACTTGTCAATTGTATGTTTTCTCCTTAAGACTTTTAGAATCATTTTCTTTTTTTTTTTTTGCCTAAATCAAAATAAAAACCATTGTATTTAGATTCTTACAACAGAGTTTCTTTTGTCCGTGATTTAGACTAAGGAGAAACCAAATTGTTCCTACACGAATTAAAACTATTCCAACGAGGTGCAGCTCCAAAATAAATAAATGAACTCGGGTATTTTTGAACCGTTAATAATATTAACAGGTTCAGTCATATAAAAGAATTCTGATTGTCAATTAGTCGCTCTGGATTGACACGAAGTCACTGTGTCAAGTGGAGAGTCCGATTGATACTTTCTTTAAAGATCGTAATCTGCACAATTACGTCACATCTTTAAAGTGGGGGCCTGTGTCCGGGATATCTATATTTTTTTTTTACTTAACTTTTGTTCATTTTCTTTTGTGTTGGAATATAGTTTGTTTTAACTTTTGCTAATTGCTCCGGAAACAGTTTTTGTTTCGGAGTTGCTTCGGTTGGTCGGAAATTTGATTTCGAAATCATTGTGGTGATCTTTGATCTCGGTTGTTATGCAACCTGATTTGTTGTGTTCTGTTGATTTCATAGTGTGAAATTGGCTGACCAGAAGTCTTGATTTTTTTTTCTTTTTTTTCTCTTTCTCTTATCAAGCAGCTGTAAGTACATTCAAGGTTCAAGGTTCAAGGTTCAAGGTTCAAGGTTCAAGGTTCTATCGTTTCAGTCATGGGAGACGAAGATTCAGATAGAGTTTCTAGGTTCCTAGGGGAACCGAATGACTTTTTGTTAAGGCAGAGCTACTTGAAGTGAGCTCACGTGCAGATAATATCCAAAATGCAGGTAAAAGACAACAGATTCTAGAGACCTTAGAGAGAGAATTTAATAGGCGTCAGGAAGAGCGTGAGTTGGAGATAGCAATTGAAGATAGGGACGAAGATCACTCCATAACCCGAGAACACTCTGTTATGGGAGGAGCAGCAGCAGTGCCAATGTTACCATCAGCCATGTCATCAAGCCAGACTGCCTACCGAACTTCAAGTCCAGCTGAAGTTGAATCTCATGAAGTAGTTCAGAGGTCAGAAGAGTCGTTGAGTACGAGAATGAAATTTAAAGCAGCTGAGCTCGAAATTGACTCACTGCGAGCTCAGTTGAGGAGACACGGTCAGGATTCAAGACCCCCAAGGGCACAACCCATGGGAGGGTTTTCAGAAAAAGATATGGCGGGACTCCTTCCACCCTATGATGAAAAGAATCCTGAAGGCTTCTTCCTGTCGTTTGAGAGAATACTGAAAAGTTACCAGATCCCAGAGGACGCCTGGTCTCGCCTGTTGCCCATAAAGCTAACCGGGAAAGCAGTGGATGCGTACAATGCGGTATCCGACCCTGTTGCGCACGATTATCACCGGGTAAAGGCATGGATCTTGAAAGCTTTCGAACTTGTGCCTGAGGCTTATCGCCAGAAGTTCAGGAACTTGAGGAAAGGATCAGAAAACTATGCAGAGTATTGGAGACAAATGAAGATTAGCCGTGACAGGTGGGTGGAGGCCTCTCTTGGAAATGACAAGACTTTCGAAAGGATAATGGAGCTCATGGGATTAGAACAGTTTCTGCTAATGTTGCCACCAGCCACTCGGCAATATATCGAAGATCGAAATATCACTGACCGTGATGAGGCTTCTATAATGGCAGATGAGTATACACTGAAGGAAAAGATCAGGGGCTCGTCTGGCTCGAGATGGTGCCCTCCTTCATTTCAGCCAAACCAGCCTTCCAGGCCATTTCGGGGTAATTGGAGCCCCAGGGGGCCGGCACCATCGTATCCTCCATCAGGGAAAGGAGTAGGCGGAAACCCTACACATTGCAGTGCTAAAAACACTGGAAGTAAGAACAATGGAGCCTACCCTTCGGCTCCCCAAGTAAGACAGTGTTCCTATTGTCACAAACTCGGACATGACGTTAGCTGCTGCTGGCTCAAAGGAAATTATGGACCAGGGGGAAAGAAGTCCTCTAATCAAAATCACAGGAGGGACGACCAAGCACTTAATGTTAATGAGGTTATGAGAAGACAGACATCATGCCAAGGGATGATGAAGAAGAGAGACATGGCCATAAGGCAAGGACAGGAAGCCTTCATTCATGCAGGATCTGTGTCTCTGCAGGACCAAGGTACCAAGCCTGTACAGATAAGGATTATGCGTGATACTGGAGCTGAGCAGACTGTCTTGCACAGAGCAGTCTTGCCCTTCGATGAATCGTCCGCCTTGGGAGAAACTGTCATGGTTCGCTACATTAAGGGAAGAGAAGAATTGCCCTTATATGCAGTGACTTTAAGCTCTTCTTTTATTTCCGGTACATTTCCAGTTGCTTTGGTGGATGAGGAACCCATACAAGGGGTACAGTTATTGTTAGGAAATGACATAGCTGGTCAACGATGTTGCACAGCATCATGTCAAATTCATGCTGACAAGAATGAAGGGGAGGTGAAGATTGAACAAAGTGAATATCCAGCATGTGCTATTACCCGTGCTAGTACCACTCAACAGAAAAAGGACAGAGATAATGTTCCTACCGGAGCGCTTGTGGGTACTTTTCCCCAAATGCTCAGGGGAGTGGTGCAGCCTGGTTTATTATGTTCAGAATACTCGAGGGAGTCGCTCATTGAGGCTCAGAAACAAGACTCAGAACTTGCAAAGATAAGGGATGAAGCTGGATCCCTGAGCGAACTCGAGGCTGAACCCTCTGGTTACTATTTAAAGGATGATGTCCTAATGCACAAATGGCGGCCTAAGAAAGTGCCTGCTGATGCTGAATGGACCATTCTATATCAGGTGGTAGTGCCACCACAGTACCGAGAGGAGATTTTAAGGTTGGCTCATGAACAACCAATGGGAGGACATTTAGGAGTACGCAAAACGCGTGAGGAAATTTCCCGGGAATTTTATTGGCCAAATTTGAACAGAGGAGTTGCAGAATATTGCCGTAGTTGTCACTCGTGCCAAGTGATAGGTAAAAAGGATCCAAATCATCGAAAGGTACCATTGCAACCCATCCCAGTGGTGGAAGAACCCTTTTCCAAGATCATCATGGATATTGTCGGACCTCTGCCAAAGACAAAGAAGGGCCACACCCATTTGTTGACGCTAATGTGTGCGTCGACGCGCTTCCCTGAAGCGTACCCGTTGCGGACAGCGACGAGTCCCAATGTGTCGCGGGCTCTGGTACAGTTCATGACCACATTCGGGTTACCAAAGATTATTCAAACTGACAGAGGTAGTGTCTTCATGTCGAAAGTCTTTGAAGGCACCCTTAAGGAGTTAGGAGTGCAGCACATAATGTCCTCTGCTTATCACCCACAGTCTCAAGGTGCTTTGGAAAGGTTTCATGGCACGCTCAAAAATGCATTACGTGCATACTGTGAAGACCAGAAAACACGAGATTGGGACACAGGCGTGCCGTTCTTGTTGTTTGCTATCCGAGATTCATGGCAAGAATCTCTGGGGTTTTCCCCCTTTCAGCTGGTCTTTGGACATCAAGTGAGTGGACCTCTCAAACTTTTGAGGGAGATATGGACCCATGAGGAACAAAGTACCAATGTGCTAGACTATGTGGTGAAGTTCCGACAACGCTTGCACGAGGTCTGCCAATTGGCTCATGAGGAAATGAAGAAGTCTCAAGAAAAAATGAAAGCCTGGTATGACCAAGCAAACAGGACAGAAGCACGACAATTCCAAGTGGGAGATGATGTGCTCATCTTTCTACCTGTGCCTGGTAGTCCCTTAGCGGCCAAGTACCAGGGGCCATATAAGGTCGTGAAGAAGCTCAGCGAATTGGATTATGTGGTAGGGACACCGGACCGAAGAAAGGAACACCAGGTGTGTCACGTCAACATGATGAAACCATATGTTGTCCGGAATACCAGTGGTAATGCCACTGCCCAAAACCCATCACCAGTCACTGTGCCTGTTCATGTATCAGTAATAAGGAGACAGGTACAGCAAACAGAAGAGGAGGAAGAACAGAACCCTCAAGGTGAAGAAGAGGAGGAAGAACAGGATACTTCTGGTGAAGAAGAGGATAAAACCAGTTTCAAGGGCATGCCACTTGAAGCCCGACTTAAGAATTCGGAGGTTCTCAGAGACTTCAAGACCAAGGTCTCTCACCTAGCTCCCCAGCAGCAAGAGGATGTCCAAGCTTTAGTGGAAGAGTACGCAGTGCTGTTTCCTGATGTTCCTAGCCGGACAAATGTAATGGAACATGATGTGGACGTGGGAGATGCATGCCCAGTCCGTCAACACGCGTACAGAGTATCACCAAAGAAGAGAGAACTGCTTGGGAAAGAAATTGATTACATGCTCGAGCATGGGATTATTAGGAAGAGTTCCTCACAGTGGAGTTCACCGTGTGTGTTAGTGGAAAAGCCTGATGGTGGAGTCAGATTCTGTACTGACTATAGGAAGGTGAACAACGTCACAAAGCCAGATTCTTTTCCCTTGCCACGTATTGATGACTGCGTGGATACCATCGGGAATGCTAGATATATCACCAAGTGTGATTTGTTGAAGGGATATTGGTGTGTTCCGCTCACTGAGAAAGCCAAAAGGGTTTTAGCTTTTGTAACACCTCAAGGATTATTTGAATATAATGTGATGCCCTTTGGGATGAGAAAAGCTCCTGCGACATTCCAGCGGATGATCAACAGTCTGGTACAGGACATAGAAGGTGTTGTCGCATATATGAATGACATTGTTATCTACAGTGACTCTTGGAAAGAACACCTGAAGAGACTAAAAGCCCTTTTCCAGAGTTTAGCAGAGGCCAACTTGACAATCAACCTCTCCAAGTGTGACTTTGGACAGGCGACAGTCACCTACTTGGGTCATGTAGTAGGTCGAGGATCTGTTCGCCCAGTGCAGGCAAAGGTTGGGAGCATTCAACAATTTCCAGTCCCGCAAAGCCGCCGAGCATTGCGTCGGTTCTTGGGAATGACCGGCTATTACAGAAAGTTCTGTGAGAATTACTCTACCATTGCCTTGCCTCTCACTAATCTTCTCAAGAAGAATAATAAGTATGTTTGGTCTAACCATTGTCAAGACGCATTTGACTCCCTTAAGAGGTTGCTAAGTCTATCACCTGTGCTGAAAGCACCAGATTTTGACAGAGAATTTGAAGTAGCAGTAGATGCCAGTGATCATGGGGCTGGCGCAGTCTTATTGCAGGAAGATGATCAAAACATGAAACACCCTGTGGCATACTTCTCTAAGAAATTTAACCGGCATGAAAAGAACTATGCCACTGTAGAAAAGGAGCTATTGGCTTTAGTACTTGGCGTAGAACATTTCTCTATTTACATTCAATCTAATTCATTGCCTACTAACATCTTTACAGATCACAATCCCTTAACATTCTTGCATGCAATGAAAAACAAGAACCGCAGACTACTCAAATGGAGCCTACGGCTACAAGAAGTAAATTTGAACATTTTGCATACTCCAGGGACTCAGAACATTCTAGCAGACTGCCTTTCAAGGATGAATTAGAGTTAGGGCGTATGAAAGTAGTTTGGGAATAGTTATAACTGTCATTTGATTTTTTTTTTCCAGTTCTTTTTTTTTTTGTTTGTTAGTTGTAATTTCACCTTTTTCGTGAGAGCCAAGCTGTGAGTTCAGTTACGGATTAAATGGGAGACGATTTCCTTTTTATTGAGCAGGAAATATTTTTTTTAAGGGGGGAAGTGTGAAGTCCTGTGCGAGGGAGTTCTACCCTCCAAAGGACAACTTAACAGTCATAATTCTTTTAGTTTGTTTTTCTTTGTAAACGGCTCTGCTCTCATGGTTTTCCTCTTCTATGTAACTTGAGAACAGGCCTGGTCTGCGTTACATAGGCCTACAGGCTATTAACTTGTCAAGGCGCTTATTTCTCACCTCTTCCCAGGTCAGCCACAAGATATAAGCCAGATGTGAGAACAAAGGTTCTCACATAGACACCGGGGCATAGTGCCACAAAGAAGAAGACCCCTGGTCATGATTGGCCAACACGCGGAAAAGGAAGGAGGGGTCACAAGATGTCATTGGACCTCAAGACACGAAGACCGCCCCTGGAAGGCAAGATTACCCAATCAAGAGAAAAAGGGGATGGCCCAAAAATTTCACTGCTGGGCCTAAGGCTGTAAGGGGAGAAGAAGTCAGTTCCAGTCCGGAGGCCATACCAGAAACACCAGATCCCAGGAGCCAGCCAGTGCCAGCGTCCCCCAGGAAAGGCTCTCCCCCTGAAACCTCCAAGAGGCTCGAACTCCACCTGAGTCGAGGGAAAACACTACTCAGTGCGAAGAAAGGAACAATCTGCGTTGACGTCCCAAAGAACACCTGCTGTGCCGGAGTTTTTATGAA
>NC_090736.1:25156089-25173589 GCF_036898095.1 Palaemon carinicauda | reverse complement strand
ATAAGATAAAAAAAATATAAAAAAAAATTTAATTATTCTTATTTTTTATTTTTTTTTAAATTGGAGTCGGAGTCGGAGTCGGTTCTAAAAGAATTAGGAGTCGGATTCGGAGTCGGAGTCGGATGTTCAGAGTCCCGACTCCCCAGCCCTGATTTTATGTATAAAAGCATCTATGTAACTTTATCTCTTTATATATATATATATATATATATATATATATATATATATATATATATATATATATATATATATATATATATATATATATATATATTTATATTTATATTTATATTTATATATATATATTTATATATATATATAAATATATATATATATATATATATATATATATATATATATATATATATATATATAAATATATATATATAAATATAAATATAAATATATATATATATATATATATATATATATATATATATATATATATTTATATATATATATATATATATATATATATATATATATATATATATATATATATATATATATATATATATATATATATATATATATATATATAAATATAAATATAAATATAAATATATATATATATATATATATATATATATATATATATATATATATATATATATATATATATATATATATATATATATATATATTTATATATATATATATATATATATATATATATATATATATATATATATATATATATATATATATATATAAATATATATATATAAATATAAATATAATTTTAAATATATATATATATATATAAATATATATATATATATATATATATATATATATATATATATATATATATGTATATATATATATATATATATATATATATATATATATATATATATATATATATATATATATATATATATATATATAACGGATTTTGAGCGAAGCGAAAAATCTATTTTAGGGTGAGATGGCCATGTCGTCCTGACGGAAGTTCCTATAGGGTAGCTTCCTAGGGTATAGTGCAACTACGGCGATATTCCCAGAGAATTTACCTTAAGGTACCCAGAATTCTAACTCCTGGAGCAAATATCCCTAATGAAAGGGATATCGCGACATATCAGAGGACGTATTCTTGACACGCCACATGGCAATCTGCGCCCCAAACAGAGATAACACATCAAGGGGTCAATTGGCAAGAAACGAAAACAGGAAAGAAAAAGGGGGAGCCGCTCCCAAGGCTCCCTCTTCTCCAGTTTCGTAAGCGGGCCTGGCGCCAATCCTGGCGCCATCTGTATTCCTTGTAGCGTACACGAGGTGCTACAGATACTGTATGTAGGGAGGGGTCCTACAGCCCTTTTATGGAAAGGGAAGGGCGGGTCCATCAGGACGACATGGCCATCTCACCCAAAAATAGATTTTTCGCTTCGCTCAAAATCCGTTTTTTGGGCTCAAGCCATGTCGTCCTGATGGAAGTATGCCAGAGCATTACTGTATCTGTGGATTCTCAGAACGTGCCGTACTCCCCGGAGGTAATATTTTCCCGGTCGACTAGACCTAGAGACCTAAGATGTTACCGTTATACATCTTTTCAACTAACCATAAACCATGTTAGAGCTTCCTGCCCCCTACAGGGATGAGTCCTACTAGACTCTGGAAAAGTCTCGAAGAGTACATATACCTATGTATGAATACCAGGCAAGCTAATATAGTGGTCTCACCCTATATTAAGTAAAGCATAGTTTGTAAAGAACCACTGCGTCAATATGAAATATCGACCAGTTCTCCGCACAATACTTGTATTGGACAAAGGTTTATATCCGCATAGGAGGAAACTTGTAAAACCGCCACCGTCCCCTTCTGGGACGGAATCCTCCCGTTAAGGGAAAGCATAAACCAATGCAACATAGCTTGCATAAAGGAACAATTCTATTAGAATTATCCCAGGTAAGTACATAGAATGAATGCTCAATTATACCAATAAATTGACACAGGTAAAGGAGACGCAAGGTTCTCAAGAACAAGTTTATTGACAAACAATAAATAGACAGGTTAACAACAATATATATATATATATATATATATATATATATATATATATATATATATATATATATATATATATATATATATATATATATATATATATATATATATATATATATATATATATATATATAAGAAGACGATAACCCAAAACTTTAAGCATAAGTATGATAGTAAAAAGAACTTGTTTATCTGAAAGAAAAAACATTATTGCCACTTTTAAGATACCGAGGTATCAAAGTCATAAAAGTCTGTATTACAAATCAATCACATTAGCGTTAGAAAACGCTCGGCACACATGTCTGCACTTATGCTAGGTTCACCTTTGGAAATGGAACAGTCAACGTGGGCAACTCAGTGCCCTCACTTAGTTTGTAGTACCATATGTAACTACACACTCACCCTGGAATTAATAGTCCCAATTAAAACTGTTATGTATTTGTTGATAACTACCTATTACAAGAGGTTATATTTGTGTTTACAGATACTTACTACTCATTAAGCATAACTACCCTGTTAACTATCTTGTCTTCTTTTAAACTGTATATCATTATAAATTAGTCTTAAAAATAAAGTCATTCAGGAAGGATCTATCTGAGTTTCGTTTCCATCTAAATATACTTCAATGGCGACGAGGAACTGACTCGAGAAAGGGAAAATTAAGGATGGCGCATTTGGGTAATATAGCAGCATATGACAAATCCGAGGACTTTGAAGATTATGTCGAAAGGTTTGATCAGTTCTGCTTAGCTAATGACATAACAGAGGAAGATAAGAAACGGGCAGTTTTCTTGAGCGCCGTCGGCGCTCCTACATATGGACTTCTGAAAACATTGCTTGCCTCTAATAAGCCCTCATCAAGGACTTATCAAGAACTTACTGAGCTTTTGAAAAATCACCTCCACCCAAAACCCATCCTGAGAGCTGAACGTTTCAAGTTTTACAATAGGAAACAACGTCCAGAAGAATCCATCACTGATTATGCAACGGAGCAACGGAAATTGGCGGAAACATGTCAGTTTGGTGCGTTTCAAGAGGAAGTTTTAAGAGACTTGTTTGTTATTGGATTGGCCAACCGCTCAGCACAGAGGAAACTATTAAGTGAACAGGAGCTTGACTTAAAGAAAGCTTTTTCGATTGCGCTAAGTCAGGAAATGGCTGATGAAAACGTCACGAAGATTCAGGGTCAAACTCAGGAGGTAAACAAAGTTGTTGGGCCGACAGCTTCTCTCAAGTGTTATCGTTGTGGGAAGACAAACCATAAGGCTGATGTTTGTTTCCATAAGGATACTGAGTGTAATGGGTGTCATAAAAAAGGACACCTTCGGAGAATGTGTCGAATGGGAAATCACACCACAGTCAATCGGAATTTGAAATATGGAAGACAAGGAAGGAAACGATCGACGGTCAACAGGGCAGAGGAGGAGACCAGCGGCTCGGAAGAAGAAACTACAGAATGCAAACTGCAGGATGAATTGGTGCATACATTGAAATACTGTGTTAAGAAAATGAAAGCAAGACACAATAAGGTTCCAGAGATAATAGTGAAAGTTAAATTAAATGGGATACCAATTGATATGGAATTGGACACAGGAGCTTCTGTGTCACTGATCAGTGAAGAGTTCTACGCTAAACATCTGAAAAAAACAGTACTTCAATCCAGCGATATTGTGCTGAAAACCATGACGGGAGAAAAAAATAGAAGTTGTCGGTATGTGTTACATAACTATGGAAGTTCATGGACACAGAGTGGAGGAAGGGCCAGTGTATGTGGTACAGGGGAATGGACCTGCCTTATTCGGTAGGGACTGGCTGCATTTTGCTAAATTTGACTGGAAAAAGTAAGCTGTAAATCATTTATATTCTGGTACTCTGAAAACCTCAAAGTTAGACGAACTGTTAAGGAAATATGGTGATGTCTTTGATGGTAAACTGGGTACAGCAAAGAATATAAAGGCTCATATTCGTGTAAGATAGGATGCAAAACCAATCTTTTATAAAGCGAGGACAGTTCCTTATGCAATCAGGGATGCTGTGAATGCAGAACTTAAAAGACTAGAATTGGAAGGAATTATTGAGAAAGTTGAATATAGTGAGTGGGCGGCACCGATAGTGCCAGTTTCAAAAGACAATGGTTCTATTAGGATCTGTGGTGATTTCAAGGTCACCATAAATCGTTATGTGGAAAACCCTGAACATCCAATGCCAAATCCAGATGAACTTTACCAGCGACTGAACGGTGGAAAAACTTTCTCAAAGTTAGATTTATCACAAGCTTATCAGCAAGTAGAATTAGATGAGGAATCTAGGAAATATGTCACAATCAACACACCACTTGGTTTGTACAGATATACCCGTTTACCATATGGTGTCTCAGCAGCACCACAACTTTTTCAGTCTTTAATGGATAAAGTTCTGCAAGAGTACCTTGTGGATGCAACATAGATGATATTAGTCTTACTGGGAGAACCGAAGCTGAACATTTACACAATCTTGAAAAGGTACTTGAGCGGTTGCACATCAATGGGTTGAAATGTAATTTGTCGAAATGTGAATTTATGAAGCCCTCCTTGAAATATTTGAGTTTCATTGTGGATGAAGAGGGTATCCATATGACGGAGGATGCCATTGCAGCAGTCACGGATGCACCAAGGCCAGAATCAAGGTCTGAAATGCAATCCTTCCTGGGGCTGGTAAACCATTACCGTCGTTATGTGCCAAATCTCTCATCAGTCGCAGCGCCTCTCACTGAATTACTGCATAAAGACAGAAAATGGCATTGGTCAGTAGAGTGTGAAAGAGCTTTTTCCGAGATTAAAAAAATGCTGACCACTGAAACAGGAGTATTAGTGCACTATGATTTGAGTAAACCTGTGACGTTGGCAGTAGATGCATCACCCAAAGGACTTGGAGCAGTGCTTTCCCATATCACCAGTAACGGAGAGAGACCAATTGCTTATGCATCAAGGATGTTAACACCCACTGAACGTAACTATTCCCAAATTGAGCGTGAGGGTTTGGCAATCATCTTTGGACTACGGAAGTTTCATCAATATTTATATGGTCGTAAATTCACCCTTATTACAGATAACAAACCACTGTCATACATTCTGGGACCCAGGAAGGGCATTCCAGTCCTTGCAGCTGCAAGAATACAACGCTGGGCTATACAGTTAGCAGCTTATGATTATGACATTGAATTACGTCGTTCAGGTGACAATGGAAATGCTGATGCTCTCTCACGGTTGCCTTTACCAGATTGTGACTCCGATGCATCAGATAAGCTTGTAAACTGGACACAAGAAGCAACTGCATTTAACAGGCACCAGGTGAACTCTCTTCCTGTAACTGCAAAATCTGTTGCAAGGGAAACTTTGCATGATGCTGTACTGGCTAGAGCTTTATATTACACAAGAAATGGATGGTCAGACTCTGAGGACGTTGCACAGGAACTGAAACCCTTCCATAGCCGTCAGCGTGAGTTTTCAATTGAAGAGGGATGTCTTCTATGGGGTGCCAGGGTGGTAATACCGTCTAGATATAGAACTCAAATCTTAGAAGAGCTACATGGTGGTCATCCGGGGATTGTTAGGATGAATGGATTAGCTCGCTTGCATGTGTGGTGGCCGAATATCGATCAAGATATTGAAAACACTGTGCAAGGGTGCTCGGCTTGTCAGGCTACTCAGCCAATGCCGACTCGTGCTGAGGGTAATCCGTGGAAATGGCCTTCCGGTCCGTGGAAAAGAGTACATGTTAATTTCGCAGGACCATTCCTGGGACAAATGTACCTCATTATGATTGACGCATTTTCAAAATGGCCAGAAGTACACCCAATGAAATCAATTACAACAATGAATACCATCGAGATCATGCGGCGGATATTTGCTCAGCATGGGGTTTGTGTAGAGCTCGTGTCTGATAATGGAAGACAGTTTGTGGCTGAGGAATTTAAAGAGTTCACGACCCAAAATGGTGTAAAGCATATACTGATACCCGCTTATCACCCAAGCAGTAATGGGCAGGCCGAAAATACAGTAAGAACATTCAAACAAGGAATGAAAAGGGCGATGAGAACATTGCAATCGTGTAATACATCTTTAAATACCAAGTTGTGTCAATTTCTACTGACTTACCGAACTACACCTCACTGTACAACAAAGCGCACGCCTGCAGAGCTCATGGGTCGGCAGTTGCACACTCGCCTTGATTTAATACACCCAGATGCATCTCAGAGAATTGAAAGAAAAGCCTCAGAGAACGAGAAACCAATGAGGGAACTCGATATAGGGGACGTGGTACTGGTTCGGGATTATCGTCAAAATACCAAGAAGGGCATATGGACTCGAGGAGTTGTGGTTCTTAAATTGGGTCCATGTACATACAATGTACAAGTGGACGGTAACTTAGTATGGAAGAGGCATATTGATCAAATGAGACTGATCTCCAATGATTCTCAAGATAGCAAAAATGAACTCTTAGCACGTGATTTTTCAGAGTTGATCAGCTATCCAGACCCGCCATTACCAAAAGAGTTCATAAATACTCGTGAAGAGTTAGGTGATGAAGGTGCAGGTGCAGAGAAGAATGAAATCCCAAATGTAGAAGAAAAGGAAGCGGCAGCTGCAGAAAAATTATCGGGAAATGAAAATGGTAAACCTTCTGATGACTCACCTGATGAATTACCAAAACTTCGAAGGTCTAGCAGACAAAGTAGACCACCTGACTATTTTTGAATGTAAAATGATTAATAATATTATGCATGTTTTGTATTATTTACTCGAAGCTATGCCACCATTTAATTATTGATTGTTTATCCTTTTATTTGCTTTAATCTTTCATCCTTTTTCGCGAGGGGAAAAGGTGTTATATATTTGTTGATAACTACCTATTACAAGAGGTTATATTTGTGTTTACAGATACTTACTACTCATTAAGCATAACTACCCTGTTAAATATCTTGTCTTCTTTTGAACTGTATATCATTATAAATTAGTCTTAAAAATAAAGTCATTCAGGAAGGATCTATCTGAGTTTCGTTTCCATCTAAATATACTTAAAAAACCACTGTTCCTCGCAGAGTTAAACAGTAGGGTTAACGACGCGACCCACTGCTACCACAGATCCCTTTAGTTCCTCTACTTGCTTCGCATAGTGGCGAAAGAACACTCTGGAAGACTTCCAGCCCGTGTATGAATGGAGATGTTCAAAATCCATACAATTAAAGAAATTTAAGGATGAGGCAACTTTCAAGGATCGTGACCTGCAGGTGTACTGTCAGGATCCGCTCTGCGAATAAAATATGTGATTTTCGCTCTGAGTTGATTCAGATATAAATTTGAGCCTGATGTTTCTCCCCTGAATAGTTGACCACCCTTGAAGTCTGAAGTTCTACGAAGATAGACCTTTAGGCATTCTACTGGACATAGAGATGCATCTTCTTTCAGAGGGCAGATTCTCCAGGGCCCCAACCTGTTAGTGGGTAACTCATTCTTGGCGAGAAACGTAGGATCCGGAAACAGGTTCAGTTCTCCCCCATCCAGGAACTGAACACGACCTGCCTCTCTCGAGAGGGCTACAATCTCACTAACCCTGGCCCCGGATGCGAGTGCAAATAGGAAAATAACTTTTTGTGTCAAATCCGTTAACGCACAATCCTCATTGCTCAACAGAGAAGTGAAATGAAGAACTTTGTCTAAAGACCATGAAATGGGCTTTGGAGGTGCTGAAGGTCTGAGCCTAGCGCAAGCTTTCGGAACTTTATTAAAGATCTCGTTACCGAGGTCGACCTGGAAGGCATATAGAATGGGTCTTGTCAAAGCAGACTTACACGCCGAAATCGTGTTAGCTGCCAACCCTTGACCATGGAGGTGTATGAAGAAAGATAAGCAGAAGTCTATCGAGATCTCCTGCGGATTCTTCGCCTTGACAAAGGCCACCCATTTTCTCCAAGATGACTCATATTGCCTTCTAGTAGATTTGCACTTATATTCCTCTAGGAAGTCTATGCTGGCTTTCGAAATCCCGAAACGCTTTCTCACCGCTAGGGAGAGAAAATCATGAGCTGCAGGGTCTGGGTTTTCTTTAATGAAACACAGACAGTCGACTTCTGGACTCGCTGGGTCAGAACTGGATCTGGTAGCGGTACAAACTTCAGCCGTAGTTCCAATGCCAGGGGGAACCACACGCTGTTCGGCCACTTGTGGGCCACTATTGCCGCTACCCCCTAGAAGGATCTCAGTTTGTTGAGGACCCTCAACAGAAGGTTGTGAGGAGGGAACAGATAAATCCTGGACCATCTGTACCAGTCGAGGGACATCGCGTCCACTGCTTCCGCTAAGGGGTCCTTGTACGGGGACACGTACAGGGGCAACTTCTTGTTGTCTTTCGTCGCAAAGAGGTCTATCGGCAGTTCTGGGACTTGATTCAGAATGAAGGAGAATGATCCTGCGTCTAAGGACCATTCCGACTCTATCGGTGTGAACCTGGATAGAGCGTCCGCTGTCACGTTGCGGACTCCTTGAAAGTGAACTGCCGACAGGTACCACTTCTTCTTTTCCGCCAATCGGAAGATGGCCAACATCACCTGGTTGAGAGGTGGTGACCTTGATCCTTGTCAATTCAAGCATCTCACAACTACCTCGCTGTCCATCACCCACCTTAGGTGGATCGAGTGACGCGGGGAGACTTTCATTAAGGTAAGGAGCACTGCCATAGCTCCTAGAAAGTTTATGTGAAAGGTCTTGAATAGCTTGGACCAAGTCCCCTGGACTTTTTTCCGATGAGAGTGACCTCCCCATCCCTCCTTTGAGGCGTCTGAGTGAATCGTCACCGACGGGGGAGGTGGCTGAAGAAGAACCGACTTCTTTAGATGTCTGGCTTGGGACCAAGGCCTGAGAAGAGTACGTAGCCGAAGCGGAACTGGTCTTCTCAGATCTCTCCGCGAGTTTGATGCATAACTTCTCCAAACTCCGGTTGCATCCTTTAGCTGTGCTCTTAGCACTGGGTCTGTCACTGAAGCAAACTGGAGAGAGCCCAGTACCCTCTCCTGTTCGCGTCTTGATATCCTTTCGGAATCTAGAAGTCTCTTGACAGAACACGCTATCTCCTTCCTTTTCTTCGCCGGGATGGAGAAACGGTGTGACATTAGGTCCCAGTGGATTCCTAGCCACTGGAACTTTTGAGATGGAGAATGTCGAGTCTTTTTTCTGTTGATCTTGAAGCCTAGATACTCTAGGAACTGGATCACTTGACTGGAAGCTTGCAAGCATTCTGTCTCGGATGCTGACCACACCAACCAGTCGTCCAGGTAGGTTACTACCTGAATTCCCTTTAGGCATAATTGTTTGAGAGCTACGCTCGCAAGCTTCGTGAAAATCCTTGGGGCTATATTTAGCCCGAATGGCATGGCTCTGAAGGCGTATAGTCTTCGTTGTAGCTTGAACCCTAGGTAGGGGGAGAGTCGACGGTTGATTGGAACGTGCCAATAGGCGTCCGACAAGTCTATGGAGACTGAATATGCTCTCTTGCGCAGTAAGGTCCTTATGTGTTGCAGTGTTAGCATCTTGAATTTGCAATTCACTATGAACTTGTTGAGTGGCGACAAGTCCAGAATGACTGAGCTTTTCCGAGTCTTTCTTGGGAACACAAAACAGCCTCCCTTGGAATTTGATGGACTTCACCCTTCGGATCACTTTTTTCTCCAACAGTTCTTGAACGTACTCCTCCAGAACGGGGGTGGAGTGTTGGAAAAACCAAGGGCACGGGGGTGGAGTGCTGTACCAACTCCAGCCCAGTCCGTTCCTGAGTAGGCTGTGGGCCCAGGGATCGAAGGTCCACCGATCCCGAAAACTCTGAAGTCTCCCTCCTACCGGCATCATCTCACTTGGACTGTCGTCCTGAGGTCTTGCCACCCCGACCGCGATCACCCCTGAATCCCCTTCCCCTTGAGGGGCGCCTAGACGAGCCTCTGGCTGCTCCTCTAGGCCTTGCTCGGAAGGAAGTAGACTGCCCTTCGAACGTTGGGGTGAATGCCGTGGACTGTGTCGACACGGCATGGGGTACCCACTGAAATGTGGTCGCGGTTTGTGCCACCAACTGGGGCACTGAAGGTAATGGCAATTGCAGTTGCTGTTGCTAGTTAAGAGGCTTGGCTGGTCGAGACGGTAGCCTAGTCCTCATAGTCTTCCTCTTTGGTTGAGGACCCTCATTCGGGGAAGACTTTCTTTTGTTAGCCAGGCCCCACTTCTGGAGAAGGTTTCTATTCTCCGTGGCGGCCCTATCAACAACTTCTTTGACCAATTCGGTAGGGAAAAGGTCTTTGCCCCAAATGTTGGAGGAGATTAGCTTCCTTGGCTCGTGCCTCACCGTAGCCGAGGTGAACACGAACTCCCTACAAGCTCTCCTCTCCCTGACGAAGCCATAAAGATCCTTCGTCACTGTCGCCAGATGAGTCTTGGCAACTACCATGAACCTTTCATGGACCTTGGGGTCACTTGCCATCGTCTCAAGAGTAGTCTGAAGAGACATTGAGGCAGCCAGTCTTTCTTTTGTCTCGAGCTCTCTCCGCAAAAGAAAGTCAGACAGCTTAGGGAGGTCCTCGCCGAACTGACGTCCGGCAATATCAGCCTCCAACTTCCCGACTGAGAAGGTAAGATGGACGTCCTTCCAGTCTTTGTGGTCCATAGGCAGGGCCAGCGACAAGGGTTTACACTCCTCCAGGGAGGGGCAAGGCTTGCCGGCCTCGACTGCTTTTAGTACAGCCGCAAACCCTTTCTGTAAAAAGGGAAAGGCTCTAGCAGGAGAGGACACAAAGGAAGGGAGCTTCTTACTCAATGCAGCTACCATTGAGTTCGTGAAGCCCCTCTCTTTCATCGAGGATGAAAGCAAAGCTTGAGCCTTAGCAAGGTCCATCACTAAGACCTCCTTCGGCTCTGTCTCCTCCTTTGAAGCTGATTCCTTCCTCAGCCGGACATAACAGTCCGGATATGACCCCTTGCTGGGCCAGAATTCCACCTCCTCTAGGGGAACTGAGCCCAACTCATCCGAGATGACGATCTTTCCAGTCGTCATCGGCATGTGCTCAGCATACCTCCATGGGTTAGCATCTGAGCACAAGGGAAGGTCTTTCACATTGAGCCTTTTCTGGGGCCCATTTGATTCTGCAAGTCTCTGCATCTGCAGTTCCATTGCAGCCGCCTTCTCCTGATTCTCCTTCTGCATTTGTTGGATCATTCCAACAATGGAGGAGAGGGCCTGTCCCAGCTCTACTGGGAGAGCGGCCGATGTTGAGGAAATAGGCTCCGGGATCTGAACCGGAGTAGCCGACACCTCGTCGACCTCTTCCTCTACAACGTCTGGGGCTTGAACTTCATCCTGGGCTTCTGCCAGGAGGTCTTCCTCCAGACGCTCGTCCACGTCAGACATCCTGTCATCCAACTGGATGTCTTGCATAGCGACCGCTACTTCATCAGCATCCACCTGGATCTGAACTTGGGGATCTCCTCTTCAGGCTGGGGAATCACTGCATCAGCTGATGCCCTAGGGAAAAGATACGCCCTCATCTTCTCACTTGGAAGATAAGGTCCAGAGGTGTTCTTCTGGAAGCCCCTTACCCAGGTACGAAGCTTCTCCCTTGCTATATCCCTTGATTCCGCTGTCCTAGGGGAATCAAAGGCCTCAGTAATCAGGTTAGTGTACACGGTACATACCTGAGGGTCCCAATACTGGAGATCACCCTTGGAGACAGCGCATGCTGCGTGCCTCCTACAAAACTCATGTCCGCAGAGGTTCTTACTGCGGACGTTGCAGAAAACACTTCCGCACTTCGGAGGGTCCTCCTGTAAAGAGAAGAAATTTCCATGAGTATCAAGTGAACTATGAATCACTGGATATATATAGTTTAGCATAACAATTCAGAAAGGAAAGACACACACTTGTGTTTCCTTCACAACCAATTGTTGTAGCCTTCCAGATAATAAAATCGAATGGTTAATCTCTTCTAGAATAACCAATGCAAAGTTTCCAGAGGAAACAGGTGGAGCTCACACCTAAGCAATGATTTTAAAATCCTGGATAATAGACAAGAAAGAACTCACTTTCTTATCTGTAAGGCAACAGCAAAGGGCTGTGCCAGACAACACAAAAGTGATAGAACACACAGTGCTGTACCAAAACTTATACTATAGTTTTCCTCTTACAGTATATGTTATACTGAAGAATACTGGTACAGTATAGAAGGTTATGTGCCGGCCAGCACACACCATAACTAGCTTTAAAGTAAACTACTTAACCGCTATAAGGCGGCAGAACGCTGGTTCAAATGCATGTGCCGCTGCCGGCCGGCAACAGCCCATATCGGCTACACAAGGTAGCACCCGGCTGCCGGCCACACTCCTGGCGACCGGCAGACAAGGGCTGACATAGCCGGCCGGCAAAGGTACACAACCGATGCCAGCCAGCAGCAAAAGAACCAGAGGACTACGACTGCCCGGCTGCCGGCCTCATAGGCCGGCAGCCGGGTCGGGTACAGCACTAGAAGAAAACAGAATGGATGCCGGGATAAGAGCGTAAACAACCTCCAAGCCCGGCAATCCGAAAGAGTGCATATAAGGAAGGGGAGAATCTAAATCAGGCTTCCTGACCAATGCCGTCTGACTCACAGGCAGGCATGGATGAGGGACCAAGGGAGGTCCGGGCAGCACTCAAGCAGAAGACCCTTGCCGCCCGGCAGAGTCTGCCGGCCGGCAAAGGACTGAGTCAATTCCACATCCTAACCTATCCTAGGTCCAGATGTAGAATGACGTACAGTACTGTAATGGCTAGGCCATTACGGAGATAGAGGGGGAAGGGACAAAAGAGGGTCCTACCAACCTTGCTTTAGAGAAGGATCACCCACAGCCAAGGAAACTCATCTTAGCCTAAGGGGGATCCAAGGAGGGAGGCCAGCAATACTTGCCAGCTCCCAAAGAACCAAACCAAGGAAGGTGTTGCTACTCCCAGGGAAAGAATCTTATCCTCCCACCGAGAACAGCAACAAGTACTAGTCTGCTAGATCACAAAAGAAGGAATCATCTCGTACAGAAACCTTCGGTAGTGACCTAAGGAGGCTAAGCCTCCTATGTCTGTGTCAGGCCAGCGAGGGAGACTCTACCCCAAGCCAGACGAACACAGACTCAGACTAAAAACTCTGTTGTTCTGTCCCACTCTGAAACCAGACTTCACTGGAACAGGAAGGTACAGTAACACCCCAGTATAGTTTTATCGAAAGTTAATTCAGATAAACCACTTAGGGATAACCCAAGGCTTAAACAGAGGGAAAGGGATTGCATACCTTCTCCGAAGAAAAGAAAGCAACCGGGGAGTATGAGAAAGGCTCCATAAGCAACTTAGCCTAGGCACCAAGAGAATCGATTACCTAAATCACCGAAACTCACTCGTATACTATCTTGGAAATATTCAACATAATCTTAAATGTATAAAAAACAGCCTAAAGCTTCAATAAAATTTTAATACACTCGGAAAACCAAAATCATGCAGAAAGTACTAGGACCAAACGACTAGGCTACATGGCCTAGCGTAGGCCAGAGTTGGCGAATACTTCGCCAAAATAATACTAAAGCACGAAAGGAAATCCTATGTAACGCTAAATAGCTAAAATTTATTAAAGCAAAACAACCGGGAATGTCGCTCTGGCTAACTAAAACTCATACCTAGCGAGCGACAGCGTCCATGACGCCTCCGGTAGGCTACGGCTCTTGTAACAATGATTAATCCTATTAATCACTTAAAAATTTACCAAGAGCCTACATTTATACATAAAAGAAATGGTACTCAACTTATCAGAGGCCGACGAAGTTGGAGAAGCCATGAAAAGATGAATAAATCCAAGATTTGCGAGAAACACCGGAAAAAACACCGAGTTGTTAAGCTACGCAAAAAGGAATGGAGATGGCGCCAGGAGAAGAGGGAGCCTTGGGAGCGGCTCCCCCTTTTTCTTTCCCGTTTTCGTTTCTTGCCAATTGACCCCTCGATGTGTTATCTCTGTTTGGGGCGCAGATTGCCATGTGGCGTGTCAAGAATACGTCCTCTGATATGTCGCGATATCCCTTTCATTAGGGATATTCACTCCAGGAGTTAGAATTCTGGGTACCTTAAGGTAAATTCTCTGGGAATATCGCCGTAGTTGTAATATACCTTAGGAAGCTACCCTATAGGAACTTCCATCAGGACGACATGGCTTGAGCCCAAAAATATATATATATATATATATATATATATATATATATATATATATATATATATATATATATATATATATATATATATATATATATATATATATATATATATATATATATATATACAATCATCGGGTCCTGCCATTCAACTCCCAATATCGATTAGAGGGATTTGTTATCAAATCTACAGGATTAGAAATGAAACTATATGAGAGATTACTCGAGTGCCATATGTGGAGGAGATCATGAGGAAGGGTATATAGAGATAGTTTGGGCATGCTTTTCGCACTCCCCAAGAGAGATTTATTCACCAAACGTTCATCTGGGCTCCAGAAGTCCTCCGCCTACATTGCGGAGGACTATAAAGCGCGAAGTAGTAGATGATGAATGGAGAAGTGTTGAATTAAAAGCTCAAGATAGAGACGACTGGCGAAATCTAACCGAGGCCCTTTGAGTCAATAGGCGTAGGAGGAGATGATGAAATATATATATATATATATATATATATATATATATATATATATATATATATATATATATATATATATATATATATATATATATATATATATATATATATATATATACAGTGATGCCTCAGGATACGAATGTAATCCGTTCAGGATGCGGTTTCGTATCCTGATTTTTTCGTATCCTGAGTCGCGGTTTACATGTAAATAGCCTAATCCGTTCCAAGCCTTACGAAAAGACACCTTTTCTTTCATAAACACGCTAAACTGTAGTAATAAACATACAATGTAGCCATTTCTATCATTCAATAAGGAACCCAACTGTTAAAAACAGCCTAATCCATTCCAGAAACCACCATGAGATTATTCAATAATGTAGTTATAACATAGTTATCCCCTCCAAGCCCTAAGAAAACGGTCCGTTTTCTTTACTACTGTATAATAGTTACGGTACTGTATGTAAAGCATTTGGATCAGTGAAGGTGTATTGTTACCTGTACGTACACCTAAATTAAGGATTGATACCCTGAAAAAAAAGTTACAGTTAATTAACAAAAAAGTTGAAACTTTCCTTTTGATTGAGACGATGTCTGATAGCGAAGTCGCGGCAGAGGAGGAAGGCATATGGCAGAAAACGTGACAAGTGACAGACTATGTACAGTAATTTACACACTTATCACATTAACACTTAAACTTTACGAAATAAAAAAATGACAGAAATAATCAACACTTAACATTACATATGGAAAACTATAAAATGAAAGAAAAAATTACTTTAACACTTAACGGTAACATAAAACTTAAAATTGAATTTTTTTTTTGCTTTTTTATAACTTTACGTTTTTCATATTTTCTAAATTTCTTCTACTTGTTCATCACTTTCCTTTTTCTGTTTCTTTTCTTTACTTTCACCTTCTAATTCTTCATCACTTCCTCTTTTCTGTTTCTTTTCTTCACTTTTCACCTTTGTCTTGGCCTACTAATACTGCTGGCCTCTTTCCTAAGAAACTATCCATTGAAGCTTGTTTCTGCCTACTTTTCAACACATTTCTAAAATGCGTTAGGCAAACGTCATTGCAGTGTTGAAGCGCACGGTTGGTATAAACTTTTTCTGGATGTTCCTTTTCGACGTAATCTGCCATTTTATGGAAACATGCGAGAATTTCCTTAATGGCTGACGTTTTCAGAGGTGTAACATCCTCCTCATTACCGCTAGAGAACTGCTCTTGAACAACACTCATTTGCATCGTCTCCAACTCCTTCAGGTCGTCCGTCGTCAACTCCTCGTGGTGCTCCTCGATAAGTTCATCTATATCATCGGCACTAACTTCCAGCCCCATGGACGTACCAAGATATACGATGTCAGCCACCTCAGACTGCTGAATGGGTTCAGGATCGTCAACGATCTCGGTTCGCCTCCAGGCTTCCCGAACCCCTCGAAGTCTCGTGCAGAGACAACATCAGGCCACAGCTCCCTCTAAGATGAGTTCAGGGTACGCCTCGAAACTTCCTGGCAAGCGAGATCGATGAGTTTGAGGCATATCACGATATCAAAGTGATCTTTCCAGAATTCACGCAGAGTGAGGTTTGTACTTTCTGTGACTTGGAAACATCTCTGGAAGAGATGCTTTGCGTACAATTTTTTGAAATTAGAAATAACTTGCTGGTCCATGGGCTGGAGGAGAGGGGTGGTGTTAGGCGGTAGATACATGACCTTTATGAAGGAATACTCGGCCAGAAGATATTTCTCGAGGCCAGGAGGGTGAGCTGGAGCATTGTCCAACACCAGCAGACATTTCATAGGGAGGCGCTTTTCTTCCAAATATTTTCGGACAGTCGGACCGAAGCAGACATTCACCCAATCAATGAAAAGTTGCCTCGTTACCCAGGCTTTAGCATTCGCCCTCCACATCTCGGGAAGGTTCTTCTTGATGACTTTGTGGGCTTTGAAGGCTCGGGGATTTTCAGAATGGTACACCAGCAGGGGCTTTATCTTGCAGTCCCCACTGGCGTTTGCGCAAAAAGCAAGGGTAAGCCTGTCCCTCATAGGCTTATGTCCGGGTAGCCTCTTCTCCTCCGCCGTGATGAACGTCCGACGAGGCATTTTCTTCCAGAAGAGCCCAGTTTTGTCTCAATTGAAAACATGCTGCGAACTGTAGCCTTCCTGCAGAGTCAACTCTTAAAACGTTTTAACAAAGGCTTCGGCGGCCTTCGTGTCCGAGCTGGCTGCCTCCCCATGCCGTACCACTGAATGAATACCAGTCCTTTTCTTGAATTTCTCGAACCACCCCCGAGAAGCCTTGAACTCTGGGGGTTCCTGCTGGGATGTTCCTTCTCCTGCCCCTTCTTTGGCCTGAGAACGCACGAGATCACCGAAAATGGCGGAGTCCTTCTGGTAAATTGTAGTCTCAGTGATGGTGTCTCCTGAGATCTCTTTGTCTTTGATCCACACAAGAAGCAGCCTTTCCATCTCGTCATGCACGTGGGTTCTCTTGTTGGAAAAATAGTGACGCCCTTAGAAGGTGTCGCTGCTTTGATGGCCGCCTTCTGCTTCAGGATGGTGCCTATCGTAAACGGATTCCGGCCATACTCCTTGGCGATCGCACTTAAACGCATGCCAGACTCGTACTTTTTCACGATTTCGAGTTTCGTCTCCATCGAAAGCATCGTCTTCTTCTTCTTTCCTTCGGCAACATTCTTGGGACCCATGGCTACAATATTAAGCTCAATACGTAATACACTACGTACGTTATATACAGTACTATGTATAATAAACACTAATAC
>NC_090736.1:25136089-25151089 GCF_036898095.1 Palaemon carinicauda | reverse complement strand
TTATGATAGAAAATTTATTTGAAAGTGATAGAGCCAAAGAGATTATTTCATATTTTTTAAAATTGAAAATAAATTTTTTCCTGTATCCCATATAATAAATATTTTTCCTCCTAACTGAGATACTAAAGCAGTGGAGAGAGAGAGAGAGAGAGAGAGAGAGAGAGAGAGAGAGAGAGAGAGAGAGAGAGAGAGAGAGAGAGAGAGAGATCAGTGATGTGTCGTCAGAAATTTACAACACAGCAAATTTCTTATTGATGAAAATAAAAAATAAAAAAGTGAAAATGATCGGAGTTTAATTTTCCTTTCCCATATTCCAAATTTGACGACGTAGGCCCCGAGGTGTGCTTTAAGGAATACAAATCCTGGGTGGGATACTAATCCTTGGAGTGACGTTTCAATGCTTAACTGTTTTGTCAGTCAAATACGTCCCTGCTTTGCGTTCTGCTGGACGGGAGATCGAGTCACGCTCAAACTCGGTAGTTTCTTGTAATGTCTGCGACCTCACCATCCTTGTAAGCTAAAGGTATGGCGGAGCCTATAGGTCTACCCGCTGAGTCATCGGCAGCCATTGCCTGGCCTTCTTTGGTCCTAGCTTGGGTGGAGATGGGGCTTGAGCGTTGATCCTATAAAATAATGGTCGATCTCTGCCCGTTGCCTCTGCCATTCATGAGCGACCTTTAAACCTTAAGGTTGCGCGTCATTTAAAAAAACAACTGCGTTATGAGTCTGCAAACTCATTAACGACCCCGGTTATAAGAGAAGAATTATTGTCCATGCATTGCTGAGAATTTTAACAAGCATTAATGGACTGGTGTGAGCTCCATTAAGCTAGGGCTAGGCACACATGAGAAGCAGGGGAGCTCAGGGTATGACAGATACGTAAGGGTAGGGCATGCGAGGGGGGCAGCATAGGAGCAGTGCTCATATTGAAGTAAGTTGTTGCTAAGACTACCTAAAAAAAATCAAGCTCAGAATCTGACTCGGAAAATAAATTCGAGAATGCCATGTTAGTATATGACATTGAAAAGGGACAAAGGGTTGGTATTGAGAAAGAGATTGAATAATAGTTATTGAGTTCTTTGACTGGCTACACAGTACTACATTGGATCCCGCTCTCTGGTTACGGTTCATTTTCCCTTTGCCTACACATACACCAAATAGTCTGGTCTATTCTTTTCACATTCTCCTCTGACCTCATACACCTGACAACACTGATATTACTAAACAGTTCTTCACTCAAGGGGTTAACTGCTGCACTGTAATTGGTCAGTGGCTACTTTCCTCTTGGTAAGGGTAGAAGAGACTCTTTAGCTGTGGCACAAAGATCTTCTAGGAGAAGGACACTCCAAAGTCAAGCCATTATTCTCTAGTCTTGTGCAAGGACATAGCCTCTGTACAATGGTCTTCCACTGGCTTGGGGTAGAGTTCTCCTGCTTGGGGGTACACTCAGGCACAATATTGTATGTTATTTCTCTTCTTCTTAGTTTTTTTTTTAAGTTTTAATAGTTTATAAATAAAAGATTTGTTTTAGCGTTGTTACAGCTCTTAAAATATTTTATTTAAATTTTTAATTAATTCTCTTGTAGTTTAATTATTTCCTCATTTCCTTTCATCACTGGGCTATTTTTCTTGTTGGAGCCTTAGGGCTTCTAGCATCTTGTTTTTTTTTTTTTTTTAACTAGGGTTGTAGCTTAGCAAGTAACAATAACAGCAATAACAATATCGTATAAAGATGTAGCAAAGTCGAATAAAAAAGAAATGCGTGCAACTTGAACAAATATGAAATAAGAGTTACGAAAAGCGGGAAAAAAATCCTCCCCTTATCTGTTAACATTTTCAAAAGGTCTCCATAAATATTGTTGGTATGAATCTTTTCATTAGTTTCCTTTAATTAACTGAAAACAAATATATCTTAAATTAAAATCTTTCCCTCTCTGTAAAACACTCTCCCCATAACGTATTCAGAACATAACTAGCCATTAATCTAACCTCCATACATATTTGATTCGAGTAGGATCATATACTCCGGATGACTGGTATCATATAGTACTACGTTTTGACGGACGGCCCCTTTAAGCTCCTCTGTTCACAAAATCGTACATACTGTACCACGCGTGTACAAAAAATTGCACTGGGATTCATGCTTTACCAGGCACACACACACAGGTCTGCGCAGGCACAAAGCGGGCCTTTTTGACAGGTAGCTCACTCATATTTACAATAGTGGTACATCTCCAATCCACAATGACCAACGCGGTGATGAAATGGCCAAACCCTGTGCCTCTATGGGGACCCAGCTTTAGGTCCCCAGAACCCAGTGAGACTCTCTAAATATTTACTTCAACTACAGTATGAATAAGTTTCTGCTACTTTTCAAAGATTTTAATTTTAATTTTATCAAAGAAATACAAATAAGTAATGGCTCTTTGATGTTTTATCAGGGGAAAACTTGATCCGTTAAGTGAATATGGGTATTAAGCTTGTGGAAAATAATCTTACAACCAAGGCAATGATTTGGAGGGGAATCGTGAAAGATACCAGTGTCCTCTTTTTAAGTCTACTTTCAATAGCCAGTCTTCCACCTAAGATCTATCTATTCAAATATTACTAAAGGGTCTTTAGCTTAGATATTCAAATTGCGTAACTACATAATGATATCAGCATTAATAAATACTGAAGTTTAAGTAACAATTTTTACGGAATATGAAAGCAAGCATTAGGCATGTGATAGCTGAATTATTACTACTAAGATCATAAAGATAAATGTCCTGAATTCCTTTGGATATCTCAAAAGATATGATCTTGGAAAAAAATTGATAAAGAAAAGGGTTAAGATAATGTTGAAGGAGTTGGAGAGCTAGTGAAGAGGTGGCCCCTGCGAACGGAGGAAATGGAGAGGTAGTTAGCAGCATACACAGTGAGCTGACAATGACAATACTGAAACCAGCGTCGAGAAGAATTTCGAATGTATGAATTTAGTAGACATAGAACTCTTATTGATGTTTATTCCATACTATATTTAACTCTTGTGGGAGCAAAAGTTTGTGTGATAAATTTGTTTAAATTATTAATACGCTAATAATTTTATATGGTCTGCAAAAAACGTTACTAAAATTATCTGCTTTTTATACATACACGCACCACACATACATACACACACACACACACACACACACACATATATATATATATATATATATATATATATATATATATATATATATATATATATATATATATATATATATATATATATATACTAGAGTATGTGACCCATCAAAAAGGACTGCTAAATATTTAGATAGATATACACTTTCACCCACACACGTACATATTCAACCCTTCCCACTCCTCCCCTTCCTACCTACTGCATGGCATCCCTTCAGATTAACATGTGCTAATTTGTTGAAATGGATAGTAAACAGCCATTGGAGGCTCCAAAAAGAATGGACTCCATCAGGGCTCTGTTTTAGCTCCTGTCCTGTTCAACTTGTATAGAAATGACCAGGCTGAATTCAACAACATAAACCACTTCATCTACGCTACACAAGACAAGAACTTTGCAGCAATAAAAAAGTGCCTCAATATAGCACTTGAGGACCTATCAGTGTTCTATAAAAAATAGTTCCATAATGCTAACCCTGGAAAGACCCAAGTCTGTGCTTTTCGCCTATGAAATGACTCGGCAAACAAAACCCTGAACATAAAATGGGAAGTGAAAATGTTTACTTAAACAACTCGCCTGTGTATCTTGATGTAATTCTAGACAGGACACTGTCCTTCAAACAACATGTGAAGCTAAACATAAGCTGTCGAGCCATAACAGTTTATTGAATAAGCTGACACACTCACAGTGGGTAAATGACCCTGTTCCCTCGAAGCTGTCTTCTCTGGCGCTGCGTTATTCTACAGCCGAATACTGTTCTTCCATGTGGTCCAGGTCTTGTCATGCTTGGAGGGTTGACTTAAAACTCAACAAAGCCTGTCATAATATCACAGGCAACCTACAGTAAAGCCAACACCTCTTCCACCCCTCTAAAAGCTTGCAGGAATTTGTCCACCATTCATAAGACGTGAAGCAATCAGTAAGGCACCCTCTCCACTACCCCCAAGGGGTGCACCCAAGACTGAAGTCACGTAAGAGCTTTGTGACTGTCGACTACTTTGGTAATGAATCTTTATTGACCTACAGATATAGATGATGAGTTGAGACGGACCAGCATCACAGTGAATCCATCCCTCAACCAAGTGAAATTCTCCCCAATGGTTGCACTTAATTGTGCTAAAGCAATGGTAGAAAGAACCAGGGATAATTTGCACAAGTGAGGAGTTTCTGAAAGTGCTCAGACACCCAAGGTGAGTCCATCCCATCTATGAATCGCATACTCTAAGGTTTTCCTGGAAGGTCATAGCTATTCATAGAAGCTGACCAAACTGCTCTTGATTGGCTATTGTGGTGGTGTGATAAGATATGATGAACTATAAGCCACTGATTCGGCAATTTCTTGGAGATTGTGGTTTCAGAGTGTACCCCTCGGGGTAACCCCCTATCACCAGAGTATGACTACTCCCTCCCCAACCTATCTGAGGGATGGGGAGAGGCCGAGTACTCATATGTTTGGTAATGATGCTCAGCGTGATAGGATATAGCCACACACTTGCTCTTTATTAAATAGGTGAAGATGTGTGTGTGCCTGTGTATGTGAGTGTGTGTGTGTGTGTGTGTGTGTATGTATATAAATGAAAAGTTATAGGAAAGAAATTAGTGGAATCATGAAACGAAAATGAAACATCACCAAATTTAAAAACCGCAGGAGTTAGAGATCAGTTTTGATGACCTGCCTAAGAGAACAAAAGAAAGTGACAGTTGAAGAACGAAGCCCTTTGGGTCACACGGTGTTGGAGGTGTTAGTTATTCATGCAAAATCGTCGTGAACACTTGGATATGAATATATAGACTTTCTCCTACCTAATAATCTTAATATACTTGAGTCATTCAAAGAAACCAAAGCTATCGTAAAAGCACGGCACGGAGCTAAGGATGTGCCCTCAATATATTTTGCAAAAGGTTTTCGCTCGGTAATTAGCAATTAGACGGGGAAAAATGGCCCTTTGCATCGGAGAGTTTAAACGCAGGTCATTAAAAGTCGAGGGAACTGCCTTTGAAACTCCCGAGATAAAAAGAGAACGGGCGAGGAATGTTTATCAAGAGATATGTTTATCGTTGGTGTTTATTTGCTGTTCAGGATTCCACTCAAAAACTCTTGGCGTTTCTTTTTTTTAATGGTTACTTTTATAAACTCTCTGAGATAAAACTTTCCTTTCAAAGTAAACGATTATATCACTAAACACTGAAGTGGATTTCTTGTGACGCGACCATTTTATTATGAAAAATACTAAAGATGAATTTTCTTCTCCATCACAACTGGATGTACATAATGTAGACATTTTTGTTTATATATACTGAGCGTGCATACGTATATATTTCCTATGTAAATCCCTAAACAATATACGGAACATTAAGATCAGTTATAAAACATTTATATCCCTGGCTATGAATCTTATCTTCCTCACAAAGGCCTATCTTGGAAAATAGATATGTCGACTCAAATGAACATGATATTGCAGTACATATGACTTACTCTAATTGCTTTATACTGGGGCAAAAAGATTAACCGAAATAGATTCCAAAAAATAGCATTAAGAAAAGATAAACTAGGAAAAATCTAAATTATTCCACCGAACAACTCTTAGATAAAAATTACTTTTCCAGCTGTCAACTCAATTGAAACTGGGTCAGATGTAAATGTCACCAGAGGATGCACCCAAAATACCTAGTTAGAAAGATATGTTCGGGATGAAATATAGATTCCTTAATCTACAGTTATTTATAATTCAATATTATCATCACTATGTTTATTCTTATGTGCAAAGGTGCAACCCTCAAGTGAAAAGCTGAATACAACAATTGAGCTCAAGGGCTCCTATAATAGAGAGCAGCTGAGACCAGTGAAGGAACGGGGAAATTGGGAATAAATTACAAAGGGGAAATAACAAAACAAAACATTTCAATATGAATAATGATATCAAGTAGATAAGTAACAGACAAATTATGAAAAGAGCCTTTTATCACCCTGTTAACAACAAAAAAGAAGAAAAAAAAAGCGGTTGCACCAAATTTGAACTTCACCAGTCGTGTCTTTCCTTATAAGTGTTTAAAGGTCGCTCATAAATGTCAAAGGCTAGGGGCAGGACAATGCCCTAGAGACTGACCATATGTACATATGATCAGTGCCCAATACCCGACTCCATCAAGCTCTCACACACACAGATTGCCCGGACCTTATTTCCGGACGGGGGTTCTCAGAAAGTCAGTCAAAGCCACCAATCCAGGATGAAGGATGGCCAGTTAATGACTGGTGATAACTCAGCGGGTAGACCTATAGGTGTCCCTCCCTCCCGTCATTACCTCACAATGATGGTGAGGTTACAAACACTACTAGAAACTATCAAGAGGGTCTCAAACTCCAGTCCATTCAAGGAGGCTTCCAATAAGCTACTACACCCTAAGTTTCATAAGAACCACTGACTGGTAATTTTTACTGCTGTTCTTATTTTATCATTAATCTTTTACCGAAATTTAAGTAAATTTCATAATTACTTTTATTCTCAGAGATAGCGGTTTTAAACACTACAGCCTCTTTTTAAACAATTAAGATGTTTCTTATACATCGCTTGAATTCTTACGCTGTAGTCACTTCTGGCACCCAACGGTCCTTAAAGGAATTTTACTGATATATCGATATACCTATATACATACTGTACTGATATACCCAATTCTCATTAGAAATCTCTAAGCTTGTATTGACTGACCATATTATTATTATTATTATTATCATTATCATTATTATTATTATTATTATTGTTGTTATTATTATTAGACAGCTATAACCCTGTTTGGAAAAGAAAAATGCTACAAGCACAAGAGCTCCAGCAGGGAAAGTATCAGAGTGAGGAATTGAAATAAGAGAATACCAATTAAACTATATATAAAAGAAATGAATGAAGAAATATGAAATATTTTAAGATCAGTGACATTCAAATAGAGCAGCCATATGTAAACTGTAAAAGTCGGGGAAATACAAAGAGGAATTCTAATTAAGGAAAAGTTTCTAGCCAACGAACTAAAACTATTAATATTAGTATTTCGTGATTAGGTTCTTCTGAAATATATCTTTTTTTTTTTAAACAAACAAGAATAGTTAGATTAAAATGTGTTTGGGTCGGGTGTCCATTGAGGGCATACCCATGGTTCAATGCCATATGTCCTGATCAGCCCTATGTCATGAGACATAATGATACAGTTACCTTTATCATGACATGATGGTACAGCTACCTTTATCATGAAACATGATGGTACAGGTACCTTTATCATGAACATGATGGTACAATTGCCTTTAGGATGAGACATGATGGTACAAGTACCTTTATCATAAGACATGATGGTACAATTACCTTTATCATGACATAATGGTACAATTACCTTTATCGTGAGACATGATGGTACAATTACCTTAATCATGAAACATGAAGGTACAAGTACCTTTATCATTCATGAGACAGGATGATACAATTACCTTCTCGACTTACTATTTTAAAAATTGATTGCCCAACGGTAAACAATATTTCTCCTAAGTTTATACTACTGCTACTACTACTACTACTACTACTACTACTACTACTACTACTACTATATTGTAATTATACGCGATTCTTTGACTTCTAGGGGTGGGTCTGGAAATCAATTGGGACTACTGTTTACTTGCGGTGATTGAATTGGGCGGCTGTGCCTCAGAGACTTAGCAAATTGATTTTTTGATTGTGATCTTAATTGGATTTCTTCTGAGGAAAAGTTCCCATCTCTTTCTTTCGTCAGGAGGAATTAGATCTAGTTTTTAGCTTTATTTGGGTTTTGGTATATCTTTTTTTTTCCTGTGCCAAGTGCCCTTGGCATTTGTTTTAGTTACTTTGATAGTATTTTTTGATGTGCTTTGCTTGGTTTGGTATCGTAATGGCATCGCAACTGCCATGGTCAATGAGGCTGAAAATCAAAGAGTTATGGATATGTTTGTGGATAGGGATATATGTACAAAATGAGACTTTAAATTACTTAAACAATTCTCAGATAAAACTTTGTTTTTAGGTACCTTCCTTGACCTATATTACAACACTGAAATAACTTCAAAGTCCCTTGGCTATTATTTCTGAACAAGAAAGAGCAGAGAGACTAATACTGATTGATTCATCATTCCTTCTTTTATCTATTCCTCTGTGCGAGAGGAATACACTAAACCTTATTAAAAAAACATCGTTCCTCTGCAGTAGATCGGCGCGATGGATGTGAAAGGCCATGAATGTAATCAAACACCTGACGGTGCATGGGGCCAGGTATCAATGGCCATGGTCTATCCGTAATGATGTCTAACAGGAGGGTGCCGTTGGAGTCATTGGAGCAACGTCTTCCCAAGGGAGGATGTGCAGAATGTCCTACATGCTTGGTACTCTGGATCTTTTTGTTGGGGTTCTGCCAAGGCGTTGTAATCCAATCCAAGGTAAATGGTGGCCGATATGTTTCTTCACAGGGCATTGACAACGGGATTCTTTCTCCCAGGGACGTGTTGAAGGGTGCAAAAGGTGCAATTGTATTCAGCCACACCAGAAAGATGTTGGCATTGACGGGCGGACTGGCATCAGACTGTTAAGTGAAGGCATGCACCAGAGGCATGTGGTCCGTGCGAATGACGAAGGCCATACCTTAGCCAGATTCCACTTTGGTCAGTTTCCTACTGAAGAAGGCCAATGGATAGGGCGAACCGTTGACCACCTGCTCGAGCACTGTGACAATAGCGACGTCGCTGGCATTGATGGAGAGAAGAAGAGGGGCATGTGGCACGGGAAAACTAATTATTATTATTATTATTATTATTATTATTATTATTATTATTATTATTATTACTTGCTAGGCTACAAGCCTAGTTGGAAAAGCAGAATGCTATAAGCCCAGGGGCTCCAACAGGGAAAATAGCCCAGTGAGGAAAGGAAACAAGGAAAAATGAAATATCTTACGAACAGTAACTACATTGAAATAAATATTTCTTAAATAAATTATAAAAACTTTAACAAAACAAGAGGAAGAGAAATAAGATAGAATAGTGTGCCCGAGTGTACCCTCAAGCAAGAGATCTCTAACCCAAGACAGTGGAAGACCATGGTACAGAGGTTATGGCACTACCCAACACTAGAGAACAATAGTTTGATTTTGGAGTGTCCTTCTCCTAGATGAGGTGCTGACCATAGCTAAAGAGTCTCTTCTACCCATACCACGAGAAAGTAGCCACTGAACAATTACAGTGCAGTAGTTAACCCCTTGGGCGAAGAAGAATTGTTTGATAATCACAGTGTTATCAGGTGTATGAGGACAGAGGAGAATCTGTAAAGAATAGGCCAGACTATTCGGTGTGTGTGTAGGCAAGGGAAAAGTGAACCGTAACTAGAAAGAAGGATCCAATGTAGTACTGTCTGGCCAATCAAAGGATCCCATAACTCTCCAGCGGTAGTATCTCAACAGGCGGCTGGTGCCCTGGCCAACCTACTACCTACTATCAGCATCAGTTGATAGGGGATTCTTTGCATTTCATAGGGCCGTTTCTTGAAAGGAACTCCACTTCAGGTCTTTCGGCTCGCCCTTAAGGGAGGCGTAGAGGGAGGCAAGAGTGGCAGCAATGGTTGACAGGAACTGGTGATGATAGTTGATCATGCCAAAGAATTCTTGCAGTGCTCTGACGGTTGAAGGCGAAGGAAATTTCTGATCGGCTGCTACCTTCTAAGAGTGGGGGTGAACTCCTTGAGGAGTGATGCGGTGCCCTAAGAATGATCCTTCGTTGGCACCAAAGGTACACTTTTCTTACTAAACTAAAAGGCGGTCGAGCAAAATAAGTAGGTGATGGAGGTGGTCCTCTTTGGAGGTAGAGAACACAAGTATGTCGTCCATAAAACATATACAGAAGGGAATGTCCCCTAATATGCTATCCATGAGGCATTGAAAAGTAGCCCCAGCATTACAAAGGCCAATACAGGAGTAATTGAAGGGGGTGGTGATGGCGGATTTGAGGTTGTCTTTTGGGTTCATGGACACTTGATTTATATGCCTTCAAGAGGTCGTGCGTGGAGAAAACCTTCACATTTTGCAAGTAGGAAGTCACGTCGGCGATGTTTGGGAGGGGGTAGTGGTCAAGTTCTTTCTGCATATTCAGGCACCTGTAATCCCCACACGGGCACACGGAGCCATCTTTCTTCTGGACGATGTGTAAGGCTGACGACCAAGGGAATTGAGGCCTTTAGGCAAAGACCCATTTCATCCATTTTGGCAAACATTTGTTTAGCAACTGCCAAACGATCTAGTGCCAGACATCTGAATCCTCTTGATTTTGTGATAAATACTGTGTCGGGCGGAAACTCTGGGCATTTGGCGAAGTTTTGGAAGGAAGACTTCCGGGTACGACGTGAAGAGGTGGGCGAGGGCCTCTGTGGGTGCACTGATGTAGAGAGCAAGGTCGGAGGGGGTGGGTTGAAGACGTGTTGACAAGTATCAGTCTGCGTTGACTGTCAATGAGATACATTAACCAGGAGGTGGAAATGGAAGAAGAAATCAGCATCAAGGATTGGCAATGTGACGTCAGCAATGAGAAACTTCCAATGATATTTGGCATTTCCAAACAATAATGTGAGTGTCTCATACCCGTGAGTGGGGATTGCCGATCCGTTGGCAGTTACCAGGTGACGTTGATAGGCTTAGACAGACTAGGTCATGTGCTGAGGAGTGGCCTTGGTAGAAGAGAACGCCAAGAACCAGTGTCTACCAAAAATTACACGCCCATACCTGCAACATTTAAAAAGAAAAGATTAGTGATAGGGGAGGCCACCGCCACAAGCGATGGCCTACTAACATGTTTTTTGACCACTGACAATCGTTTACACATTTCTTCGCAGCAGCTATGAAATTAGAGTGGTAGTAGCATAACTGCGGCTGATGGGCGTCAGTAAGAGACTGGAGAGGTCGATGGTTGGGGCGTAAGTGAGGTGTGGCATATGTGGGTGGTAGGTAGGTTTGTCGCCACTCCAGCACGTCACGGGGTTGGTGTCTATGTCCTTCCACATTCCTTCCTACCACATTCACGTCACCTTTGGCCAATATTGAATAGTTGTCGATAGAGGTCTTGAAGGTGGTGAAGTGGCTATCCATAAGTGTTAACTTTGGTCATCATATCATTTATAGACAAAATATAGACATCAGGGATGGCAGTGAGTAGAGGTTCAGGTAGACGTCGTACCCAAAAGGCACAAGATAGGTTCACCTCCCCAGAAGAGCTCTTTGCGGCAGGTTGCCGGCGAGCAATACTAGTAATTTTTGAGGGCGAGTGAAGCCTTTTGGTCGCGCAACTGTTGTTGAGAGAGCTGAAAAAGCTTGTCTATGCGGGCGGCTGGCGATGGCGAGTACTGCTCCAGAAGGTGTTTTGAGGTCGTCGTATGCTATAGGAGTGTCCCCTTGTTTACAAAGCCAATCAGAGATTTGCGGGAAGGTGCCCTTGGGAATCGCCGCAAGGATATAGTCTGCTTTGGTGCTTGAGTGAGTCAACCCTTGATGCAAAACTGAACCTCGGCACGCTGAAACCAAGTGAATACCTCCGTACTGGCGAAGGCGGTAGTTTCATCGATGCAGCTTGGAGAAAAGTGTCAGGGTCGGAGGGCGTATTCATCATACAGTAGGGCACAGCAGTGAAGGGGAGAGGTAGCTGTTCCTCCGTCAGTCACTAATTCTGCGAGTGGGTAGTTAGACGTTGGGCACAACTGGCCGTACTACCAGCTACGGGGGTTATACGGGCAAAATTTGCGTGAAATCGTGGTTGTGACGCAAGGGGCACGAAAAAGTCTTTGACCTCGTAGCCCGCCGTATACCAGCCACATAATCTTCATTCGCTGCACTAAAATGTTCTGCAGCAGTCAAGAAAATTTGTAGTCGCAGACAGGAGGCACGTCTGACGCCAGTAAGCCGTGCGTGTGACTTACATATAAATTGCGTCACAAGTACGAGGCACGCACGTTTATCATACGGAATTAAAAGAAGTACGTGTTCCGTGCATGCACTGTACGATGCAATTGCGGCAATAGTAGGTGTGTAGTATAATGACCGGACGACGTTAGTGCTATATATATATATATATATATATATATATATATATATATATATATATATATATATATATATATATATATATATATATATATATATATATATATATTCTGCTGCAGCAAGTAGATCATCATTCAGTCGTCAGGTCGTTCATCACGACAGTTGGGAACCGTGCGGCACCCGTGCGTCACACCTACTTCTCCCGTACTGAACACTCAACACACTAACTACCAATTACATCGCAGGAGTTCATGGCTACGACTGAAAAATTCCCAGACACGTACGGCTAAAATACTCGTACGGGTAGTTGTGCCTAACGCCTTAGGTGATAACAAAAGAGACGAAAGGAATGAAACTAAATTTTATTAAACTGACAACGAGTACTTGTGAGCAAGAACATCACAAAAAGTCAAACCACCTAATGCATGAAAACTGAAAGCTTAAAAAAGTTCTGTTATCAGTGGGGGGAAGAGCGAGATATGCAAAAAATGGAAATACCATTAGTGTCCGAGCGTGTGTGAAACACGTGCGCTACACCTCATCACGTCATATGATGAATATGAAAATGCCGGAATTCATCACTCATAATTGGAATTTCAACTTGAAACTTTAATGTGTTGAAGACTTTGGTTAGTTGTTATTATTATTATTATTATTATTATTATTATTATTATTATTATTATTATTATTATAACCAGTCAAGCCACAATCCTGATTGGAAAGGCAGGATGTAATATGGGCAAGGGATGCAACAGAGAGAAATAGCCCATTGGGAAAGGAAATAAGGAAGTAAATAAACTAAGAGAAGTATTGAACAATTAAAATAAAATATCTTTTAAGAACATTAACAATATGAAAACATCTCTTTCACACATAAACGATAAAATGACACCTAAGTCAGCCTGTTCAACATATGAAAATTTGCTGCAAGTTTGAATTTATGAAGTACCAAAGATTCAACTACCTGATTGGGAAGATCATTCCACAACCTGGCCACAGCTGGAATAAACTTATAGAATACTGTGTAGTTTTGAGCTTTATGGTGGAGGAGGTAAGTTAGTTAGTTAATCATTATTTTTCATTGATTTGGTCATCGTCAAAAGCAATAATCTTATGCATCATAATTCATTAAAATATGGGAGACAAAAAAGAACTTTTAAAGTATAATGCCGTTACTCTGAGTAAATGATAAATATCATTCGTAATGTGAACACCTTACTTTTGGACTATATATGACCCAAACCTTACTTTTTTATCCATCCTTTTATAATAATAATAATAATAATAATAATAATAATAATAATGATCTTTATTTCAGCAAGGGCCATACACAGAGGTACAATAGGGGTACAGTGTTGATACACTTATGACATCAATAAAAAAAAAAAAAAAAAAAAAGACAAGAAATGTAATGATTATTATTTTGATTTTTTCGGTCCTGGTCTACCGAAGTGGATTAGGATGACAACTTCTTTATCTTTGTTCATTTTGAAAATGACAGTTATCCTGGAGAAAGTTATAAATTTTTTCAATTCTACTTTACGTAAATTTCAGTTTTTTTTTTTTTTATTAGTCATAGTACGCTCTCTAGAGTTCAGTTGTCAATTATTTTACGTATTAGTAACTAATTTCAATACATTAACTTTCGTTCAATTGGTAATTCTTCCAGTTTTCTTTGTAAGAAAACCTGATACAAGTGCAAATTTAAGGCTAATAATTGTTCCTTCACTGTCTTTCGTAGAGTAATTATTGTACCATAATTGCTAACAAAGAACTATGTTCTGTTGATGATTTCACAGATGTAAAAAAAAAAAGATTTTTTTTTTTTTTTTTTTTATACGAGGCCCTTTGCGTCAATAGCCGGAGGAGGAGATGATGATGATGATGTCCACTTTACTGATTCTACTAGGATAATTGTAAAGCCGCTCGGTAGGCCTAAAATGATTTTTTATTTTTTTTTTCTTATTTATAATATAGCGACATATAAAATACGCCGACGCTGTACATATCTCAAGACACTCTCATCTCCAACTCAGACTTATTTTTCCTCTTTTTAACAAAGTGTACTTTTGTTCGCGTTAAAAATGGAGAAAAATAATACTAACAAAGTTTTGTGCGAGACAATTAACTTCTTGGGTTCCTATTCTTTCTGATCAAACTTTGTATGAATTTTTTTGAATTGCAGGGAAGGCGTATAGATCTGGTGACAAAAGATCGGTATTTTGTTTTGCAATTGTACTTTCCTAAAACGGGGAAGCGTTTACTTTGTGTAGCATTTTGTTACTTTTTTATTTTTTTTAGCTTTGATAATGTTATCTGTTCATATACACTCCAATGACCTTGATAATAATAATAATAATAATAATAATAATAGTAATAATAATAATAATAATAATAATAATAATAATAATAATAATAATAATAATAATAATAATAATAACTTGGATTTAGCCATCATAGGTCTGGTGTCGACATAAATTATAATAGTAGTAAATTACATTGCAAAATCGATTTAGAGTAATGAATTTTACGTTTAATTAATTTTCACTTCTCTTTTTAGTTGGTAAGTTCACAACTTTGTTTTCCTGACTTGTCTATTTCTTTCCGAGTATAATGTCCCATACTTTCTGAGATGGGATTCCTTAAAATGATGAAAGGATCTGTTTATCGCTATGATAAGCAAAAGTGTACTACGCAGGGGCCCCAATACTAGGTTGGTTTGCTGTGAGCAGTCAGATGGAAATCTCAGT
>NC_090736.1:25123589-25131089 GCF_036898095.1 Palaemon carinicauda | reverse complement strand
GCGTCTAAGAGAGGTCACAGAAGTAGCTGGGATCATTTGCCCTTTGACAGAAGAAGCAACAGGACGTACATCCGTGTAATATTCTGGTAGAGGCTCAACCGTCTTTGATCCAGTATCACGCCCAGTGAGAGCAATGCTACGATCCACTCCCTCATCTGCACACGTTGGGTGTTGAAAAAGCGAGATTCCTGTTCCATGGAATGAATTCTTGGCTGTGGTGGCACTTGGGTTGTGGTCAATGTTGTCCACAGCCGCAGTTGTGAACACATTGCTACGCAGGGTAGGCGGGCAGACCACTTCCTCTATGCGGTACAGCTGACACACACTGTTTCCCATCTGGGCAGAAAGACGTAGGACTCTGTCATATGAGATGCTTAGGCCCAGAGAGAAGAGCTTGTCCACAAGTCCTCTCTTGCGTGTTTCAGCATACAGCATCAGCCCAACATAGGTTGGAAGAGGAGTTTCTTGAGACGTACTGTGTCTGACAGCTGGAGGCTCCTGTGTCTTGGTTGCTCCCTGCTTCCGACTTTGCTTGACACTGTTGAACTTGAGAAGCTGCGCAATGGAAAGAGCTGCTTGTGTTGAAGAGGAATGGCTTTGATTCTTGATGGTGGGGCCATCCAGCACCATATTTACCATTGCAACTAGTACGTTTGGCACAGAGTCCTCCTGACAGCCGCCCGGGAATGATCCACGGAATTGGTAAGTGTCTTCAAACATATATCGACGAACTATCTGTGCAGCACGCGCAAGGTGAACTGCCTCAGTGTCACAGTCTTGCTCGCAGGCTTTGCCTAGCGCTTCACCAATGTCTTCATCAAACGCTAGTAAAACATCTCGGCCTTTGCTGTGGGATCTCAGGCCTGGTATCTGGGCTAACAGGCGCTCTTTCAGCCTTGTGCTATTAACTTTCTGGCACAAAACAACCCCGAGCTGTTCCATTCTTGTTGTGTATAGCTTTACAAGTTCTGCGAGTCTGAAGACTGGGGTGGTGCCCTCTTCTAGGTGGGTTTCCTCGATATACAGGACCAGTTCAGCCAGTACGATTCTTGACATTACACCTTCATGGTCAGTTTTCTGCTCGGCTTCTACAGTGGTCTTTGCACGATAGTAAAGAGCCAACAAACACTTGGAATGGTACTTGGCCTCCAGAGCCACCATATCACCCATGCTGAGCCTGGCTATGAGTTCATTGTCCCCAACTTGCGCTGCACACTTCCGTACGCGTGTGTCCACCTGGAAGGTTGTTACTTCATGTAGGGTCTCTGTGCCAGACTTTCCACAGAAAAAGCAGGAGGTGCCGCTGGTAGTGGCTTCTGAAGAGTGTGTTCTGGCGCGCTTGGCCTGGACATTGTCAGTACTATCAAATGCTGAGCTGCTTGCGATGCGTCTCTTCTCTGCTCTTCGTAGCATTGTGTTATTGTATTTGAGCATACATGTTTTATGCCACTTGGCCTGGTGGGCAACCATTGTCGCCTCAACACCTTGTCCTTCATCTAGTCTCTGTAACTGAACAGTTCTTGGCAGTTCTCCGAGTTCATCAAATTTGACCAAGTTTGCAGCCATTGTCGTGTATCCACTCCCAGGGTCTCGGCGTTTAGACAGTACTGGGCAGACAAGTGACTCTGTTGTCTCCTCTTGACATACAAGACACAGCTTCCAGTTTGTCTCAGGAGGTGTTGTGGGAGTACGTTGCTCAAAAGTATCGACCAGTTGGAACTTCTTTGCCATGGCTGCAGTCTGGAACAACGCGTCTCTGATGTCAGGTGGTGCTGCTGCTGCCTCACCTGCAAAGACACAAAACACCACCATGTTACCACAAGTTACTACTACAAGCACCATGACTATCAACACTATACTATTACTGCAGCCGCCGTCACTGCCACCAACGCTGCCGCTGCAAAGTAAAATTCATTTTCTTGTGAAATGGTAGCCAAATTATTTGGTAAGCACAGAAGTATGTGTAATTGTACAATACTTATCACCTCTAGCACACTTATCACCTTTAGCATCCACAAAAAGACAAATTATGGTACATATTCAATGACGCTAACGGTAAATAGCGGCCATTTTGAAAAATGGCCGCTAAATGTGCTACGGGGAGAATCTTGAATGCCTCCATATCCAAAATTGTTCAGAATGTATTAATCCACATGTGTGCCAATTTTGGTGCTTTTAGAACAATTTGAACAATTGGTTTCATATTTCTTACTATGCCGCTGGGCTACCATAAAGTTCACGTGACCGAGAACTGTGCATAAATTAGCTAAAACAACCCAACACCAAGTAAACAATTCATATGGCCGAGCATAGACTCGAAACAGCAAACTACCACACAGCAAACCTTAACATTAACCATCGCGATAACTAGACAACAAACATTATTTACAGTTAATCGTTGGGCATCAACAATGTCTGTCTTTCACTTTTCATTCGTTCTTTTCTGTACCTTCCTACTTAGCAACACAACTTCTATAACTTACTTTACTTCGGTTTTCACTTTACATTTAAGATAGAAAAAAAAAGAAAACTTTGACAAAAATGATCTAGTGGTTTTGTTTACCCAATATAAAAGAAACTAGAAGGGCATGGTGGACGTACTGACGGGCAAAAACTGGCCAAACGGAAGGCAGGACAAAACGAACGACAGACAGTCAAAATGGACAAGTATAAGGACAAGCAGACAAGCGGAAGGAAATGTTCAAATACTGCCACGTTTTCTCAGTTTCATTATTTTTAACAATTATTATACTGGCCACTGTTCCATTCGCTTCAAGGGTGACCAAGCCAGCCGCCAGCCAGTACTTCTCAAATCTATTATTATTATTATTATTATTATTATTATTATTATTATTATTATTATTATTATTATTATTATTACTAGCCAAGCTACAACCCTAGTTGGGAAAGCAAGATGCTATAAGCCCAACGGCTCCCACAAGGATAGATAGCCCAGTGAGGAGAGGAAACAAGGAAATAAATAAACGATATACGTAATGAAAAATTTAAATATTTAAAAAAAAAAAAACATTAACGACATTAAAACAGATAATTCATATATAACTAGGACTTACTAAAGAGAGATCAAGTCTTTGTATTAATTGTTTCGGCAACTGATTCCTTTCCTCTACTCTTATTACATCTTCCTCGGCTTTTATAATTTCAGTTTTTCTCAAGGGTTTAGAGCTAGGTTTATTGTCTTTGTTGTAGGCCTTTTTATCAGATAAGGAAGACACTGTATATTACCATAAAGTTCACGTGACCGAGAACTGTGCATAAATTAGCTAAAGCAATCCAACACCAAGTAAACAATTCAGTGTAACTATCTGACTTCCAACGGGATCATCATTCATCAAATACTGATGATAATTTGAAGATTAGAAAACCAAATTTACATAGACAATGCTATACTGGAGACTTGATATTTATTAAGATCGCATTCAGCTATCTAATCAAAGTAACCACGCCCCTTTGTTAGAGTTGACGTAGCTGACTGGCTCATTATATAGTGTTGGTTCGCATCTCTTTTATTCCCATTAGATGTTTATATATTCATAATCAGAGCCATTTAACGCAATAATGATAAAAAATGGTACATAAAATTTCTAAATAATTTAAAGGCACCAATATTTAGGTGAAATGCGTTATTTGTTAGGACATGAATATCACAAAAGGCCAAAGATAAGAAGATTCACTATTTCTTCATTTTGTACTAAACATATCTTGAGATGCAAATGACATTGAGAGAAAGGTTAGCTTCTAAGTGAGGGGCTTGGATACTTTTCTTAGTTACTTGAAGGCGACTATAATTTCCAGTTTTCTTCTTCAGCTTGTGAGTATGTTCCAGTGTAGTTCATTTTATGACTGCAGATATCATTTAAAGTTTTACAGAAGTTTAAAGGCCTCTCATGAATGGGAGAGACAAGGGACAGTGACAATACCCTAACAGGACAATGTCCTATATATACATATGATCAGCGTCCAAGCCCCCTCTCTATCCAAGCATGGACCAGGGAGGACAAGGTAATGGCTGGTAATGACTTAGTTGGTAGATCTAATGACTCCCCTAAACCTGGCATCTTTAGCTAATAAGGATGGTGAGGTTCATGACACTAAAAAAAACTATCGAGCTTCAGCGGGTCTCCAACCCGAGTCCGGCAGAACGCTAGGCAGAGACGTTTCCAATATGATGCCACAACAAAATTAAAAGAGTACCTACACCGTTTACCATTGTGACGGGCCAAGGGTAGGTTGTGAGTCAAAGGCGAGATGAATGCAACTGAGTAACTTTATTACAGACACATCGAGTATATATACACTCTACTGCAGGTCCCGGTAAGAAGGTCACAAAATACAAACATGCTATTTCTTGTCAAACCGGCAACCGGTTCTGGTAACAGTTAACAATGAAGTAGGCAGACAGGTTAATACAAGTTGCTGTCAGTGCGAGGGGAGAGAGAAGATACAAAGGATAATATATACAAAAAAGAGATATGTCGTTACTATGTACGATCGTGTGACACACGGGTGGTACACCATTCATGAACCACTAAAAATATGCCCTTTTGCCAAGAAAGAAAGTCAGTCAAGCCTAATGCCTGGGGGAGAAATAAAGTATTCTGAAGACACAGTTGCCAGAAATATCTTTGTAAAGGATCATGGAGGATAAAAAGAGGAGCACTTTCTTAGCGATACACTCTAAGCCGAGTTCCGAAGGTAATATATCTTAGAGCAGAGCCTCTTGTATCGTTTTTTATCTCGCCCTACTTTCTTCGTGAACGAGAAGATTAATGGGTTCTTAATGTCCTAATACTTCAAGAAACAAGTTGAGAAATTTCCATTCCTTGTGTGTATTAGCCTTCTGTATAATACCGTCACCGGATGCAAATGTACGTTTGGGCAACTGATGTAGATTGATCATGGTGAAGTTAGCACTACGTGTAAACTGGGCCCTTTTGTTTTGTTTTCGTACGATTGTTGATTAAATGTTGATCAAAATAACTATCTTTGAGTTTCATACTTATGCCTTATAGATTGTTAGCTTTAAATTTTGAGGATAATTAATATAGATTTTCTAATTATCGGACTTGAAAAATGAAAGCAAGTTTTTTAATGATTCCACTTTGTATATGAAGTGAATAGCAAGTGTTTTATAGCATTCAAAAACTAATAAAACCAATTGGCGTGAAGGGTAAAATGACTCGAAAATGTACCCTTATATTTTCACTCCACTTAAAAAATGGGGATCGATATCAGTTCTACACAGCCATTTATTATGTGATCTTCTTGTAGCCCTAATATATTCCTGAGAACAAGGTCTATAGTATATGCTGATGTGTGCGTTTATCTTTGTAAAGAATGCAGTACAGCAACGTGGTTACATACAGCTGGACACAGGAATTCTTGGTACACCTTGCTCTGAAGAAGTGCTCCCTGTCACACTGTAACTGAGATGAGAGTTCCTGTGTGTAGATCCAACCCACCATCTTTGCCGTGTCTCTCTACGCTATTATTATTATTATTATTATTATTATTATTATTATTATTACTTGCTAAGCTACAACCATAGTTTGCAAAACCAGGATGCTATAAGCTCATTTGCTCCAACAGGGAAAATTGCCCAGTGAGGAAATGAAAGAAGGGAAAATTAGATATTTTAAGAACAATAACAACATTAAAATGAATATTTCCTATATAAACTATAAAAACTTTAACAAAACAAGGGGAAGAGAAATGAGGTTGAATAGTGTGGCTGAGTGTACCCTCAAGCAAGAGAACTCTAACCCAAGACAGTGGAAGACCATGGTACAGAGGCTATGGCACTACCCAAGACTAGAGAACAATGATTTGATTTTGGAGTGTCCTTCTAGAAGAGCTGCTTTGGTTATTCACCGCGCAGTAAGGTTGTGACAAGGTATATGAATTCCTATGTCTAACTGAACATTTGATTAGCGCCCAAGCCCAATCTCCACCCAAGCTAAGAGCAAGGAGGGCCAGGCAATGTCTGCTGATGATTCAGCAGATTGACCTATAGACTCCCCAAAAACCCCTATCCATAGCTCACAAGGGTGGTGAGGTTGCAGAGACCAAAGCAACTAACGTGTTTGATCGGGACTTGAACCAAAGTCTGGCGTTCACAAATGAGGGACGTTACCACTTCGGCCACAACAACCTTATTCCCAATTAATGAATAATAGATAGGAATAAAAGTGTCGGCGTTTTCTGTAGATAAACCTTTTCTATCGAAAGAAAAAAAAAGATGACTTTAACTGTAAAGGTTACTCGTTGGAATGTTATCTTAAATAATAAATGAGACGTGAATGCTTTAGTAAATAGTGAAACAAATTGTTTTTGTCCAGGGTAAGAAATAATTTAACAAAATTAAATAAAATCTCGTTTGTTTCTACTTTTCTAGCATCTGACAACAGCAGACAAGTTATGCAAATGAACAATTTATAGTTTGTAAAGACAATCCAAAAAAGAAAATGACGGTTCCTCTGCTACCGGAATCCGTTGAACTGTTGCCGCTTACCCGGACTTTTAACTTAGACTGACAATTACTTTTACAAAAAAGAAAAAGAAAAAAAAAATATTGTTGTCATTCAACTTTTTTTTTCTCTTTAAAAGAAAAAATATAATGTGCGCTTTGACATACACTAAGTTAGTTTGAATGTGGATGGAAAGAAAATATTAGAATTAATTTTTATCGGAAAGCTAAATCGACAACGCACAAATTAAATGAATTTCGATTAATGGGTTGAAAAATAGATGTCAAATTAATTTTGTACATTTTAATTGCTTTCAATCATTCAAGGTTGTGGTAGCCGATGTAGTAACGTCCTTGACTTGTGATTGCCTGACTGGGGCTGGAGTTCAGCTCAAACTCGTTAGTTCCTTTGGTCGCTGCAACCTTACCATCCTTGTGAGCTAAGTGGGGGGGGGGGTTGGGGGAGCCTATAGTTCTATCTGCTGAGTCATCAGCAGCCATTGCTAGGCCCTCCTTGGTCCTACCTTAGGTGGAAAGGGGGCTTGGGCGCTGATCATATGTATATATGGTCAGTCTCTAGGCCATTGTCCTGCTCGATAGGGCAATGTTTCTGTCCCTTGTCTATACCACTCATAAGCGGCCTTTAAACCTTTAAATCGGCGGTTATCTGAGTCACCCTTTAAGGCATATTTATTGCCGTAACAAATACAACTTATGAAATCATGTATTTGATTGGGTCTCCTTCATTGTTCAGATATCCCAGTCATATTTATTTTAGCACGTTGAAGTTCAATCTAATTTTTCCTTGGAATCAACAGCATATATCACAACTCCTAAAGTCCTTTGGTATTATAAATGTCTTTTTCATGTTTATCCAGTTATTAGGATTTACAATCTTCGTCGATATCTATCATCACTAGTCAAGGGCATCAGCTAATAAACTTAATTATCATTAATCTAAACTGCCAAATTAACAGTGTTACTAACACAATGTTGAACAAGGTAAATTTAAA
>NC_090736.1:25103589-25116089 GCF_036898095.1 Palaemon carinicauda | reverse complement strand
CAACAGAGTTTTTAGTCTGAGTCCGTGTTGTTTGGCTTGGGGCAGAGTCTCCCTCGCTGACCTAACACTTACAAAGGGAGCTGAGCTCCCTTAGGTCACTGTCGAAGGTTTCTGTAGTTATGATTCCTTCTTGTGTGATCGACCAGACTAAGTCCTGTTGCTGTTCTCGGGGAGGATAAATCTTCCCTTGGGAGTTGCAACGCCTTCCTTGCTTTGGTGCTCTGGAAGCTGGCAGGTATTATACTACTGCGCTGGCCCTTTCCCTTAGATCTCCCTTAGGCTAAGACAGAGTTCTTGGCTGCGGGTGATCTGTCACTAAAGCAAGGTTGGCAGGACCCTCTTGTCCCTTCCCCCTCTATCTCCGTAATGGCCTAGCCATTACTGTACTGTACCTTGCCGGCCGGCAGAGCTGGCCGGCAGGGGTATTACTGTACCATATGTCATTCTACTTCTGGACCTAGTATAGGTTGGGATATGGATTGACTAAGCCCATTGCCGGCCGGCAGAGACGCTGGACGGCAAGGGTATTATGTTTTCGAGTGCTGCCCAGACCTCTCTTGGTCCCTCATCCATGCCTGCCGGCAGAGCCGGACGGCATTGGTCAAGGAAGCCTGAATTAAGTTTCTCCCCTTCCTTATATGCACTCTTTCGGTTGCCGGGCTTGGGGGGTTGTGTACACTCTTATCCCGGCATCCATTCTATTTTCTTCTAGTGCTGTACCTGTCCCGGCAGCCGGCCTCATAGGCCGGCTGCCGGCCTATGAGGCCGGCAGCCGGGCAGGGGTAGTCTTCTGGTTCTTTTGTTGCCGGCTGGCATCGGTCTTGTACCTTTGCCGGCCGGCTTATGTCAGTCCTTGTCTGCCGGTCACCAAGAGTGTGGCCGGCAGCTGGGTACTACCTTGTGTAGTTGCTGGCCGGCATTCATTGCCGGCCAATACTGGCTGTTGCTGGCCGGCAGCTGCTGCCGCCGGCACAGGCATTTGAACCAGAGGGCTGCCGCCCTATAGCTGTTAAGTAGTATACTTTAAAGCTAATTGTGGTGTGTGCCGGCCGGCAAAGGCAGGCCGGCACACATCCTCCTATACTGTACTAGTATTCTTCTGTATAGCATATACAGTAAGAAGAAAACTATAGTAAAAGTTTAGGTACAGCACTGTATCTTCTAATACTATTGTGTTTTCTTACACAGCCCTTTGCTGTTGCCCTCAGACAGGAAGCAGAGTTCTTCCCCGTCTATTATCCAGGATTTTTAAAATCATTGCCTAGGTGTGAGCTCCACCTGTTTCCTCTGGAAACCTTGCATTGGTTACTCTAGTAGAGATAAACCATTTTTTATTTTATTATCCGGAAGGCTGCAACAATGGGTTGTGAGGGAAACACAAGTGTGTGTCTTTCAATTATGAATTGTTATGCTATACTATGCATATCCAGTGATACATAGTTCACTTGATACTCATGGAAATTTCTTCTCTTTACAGGAGGACCCTCCGAAGTGCGGAAATGTTTTCTGCAATGTCCGCAGCAAGAACCTCTGCGGACATGAGTGTTGTAGGAGACACACAGCATGCGCTGTCTCCAAGGATGATCTCCAGTATTGGGACCCTCAGGTATGTACTGTATGCACTAACCTGATTACTGAGGCTTTTGATTCCCCTAGAACGGCGGAATCAAGGGATATAGCTAGGGAAAAGCTTCGTACTTGGGTAAGGGGCTTCAAGAAGAACACCTCTGGCCCTTATCTTCCAAGTGAGAAGATGAGGGCGTATCTTTTTCCCCAGGCATCAGCTGAGGCAGTGATTCCCCAGCCTCAAGAGGAGATCCTTCAAGATCAAGTCCAGGTGGACGAGGAAGTCGCAGATGCGATGCAAGACATCCAGTTGTGTGACAGGATGTCTGACCTGGACGATCGTTTGGAAGAAGACCTCCTGGCAGAAGGTCAGGATCAAGTTCAAACCCCGGATGTCGTAGAGGATGAGGTCGACGAGGTGTCGGCTGCTCCGGTTCAGATGCCGGAGCCTATCCCCTCAACATCGGCTGGCCTCCCAGTAGAACTGGGACAGGCCCTCTCTTCGATTGTTGGAATGATCCAACAAATGCAGAAGGAGAATCAGGAGAAGGCGGCTGCAATGGAACTGCGTATGCAGTCCCTGGCAGAATCACATGGGCCCCGGAAAAGGCTCAATGTGAAAGACCTTCCCATATGCTCAGATGCTAACCCATGGAGGTATGCTGAGCACATGCCGATGACGACTGGAAAGATCGTCATTTCGGATAAGCTGGGTTCAGTTCCCCTAGAGGAGGTAGAATTCTGGCCCAGCAAGGCATCATATCCGGACTGCTATGTCCGGCTGAGAAAAGAAACCAGCTTCAAGGGAGGAGACAGAGCCGAAGGAGGTCATTGTTATGGACCACGCTAAGGCTCAAGCCCTACTTTCATCCTCGATGAAAGAGAGGGGCTTCTCGAATTCGAAGGTAGCTGCATTGAGCAAGAAGCTCCCTTCGTTTGTGTCCTCTCCTGATAGAGCCTTCCCCTTTTTACAGAAAGGGTTTGCGGCTGTCCTAAAGGCAGTCGAGGCCGGCAAGCCCTGCCCCTCCCTGGAGGAGTGTAAACCATTGTCGCTGGCTCTACCTATGGACCACAAAGACTGGAAGGATGTCCATCTAACATTCTCAGTGGGAAAGTTGGAGGCTGATATTGCCGGATGGCAATTCGGCGAGGACCTCCCCAAGCTGTCCGAATCTCTTTTACGAAGAGAGTTCGAGACAAAAGAAAGACTGGCTGCCTCAATGTCTCATCAGACTACTCTCGAGACGATGGCAAGTGACCCCAAGGTCCATGAAATGTTCATGGTAGTGGCTAAGTCTCACTTAGCCACAGTGACGAAGGACCTTTATAACTTCGTCAAGGCAAGGAGAGCTTGCAGGGAGTTCGTGTTCACCGGGGCTTCGGTGAGACACGAGCCAAGGAAGTTAATCTCCTCCAACATTTGGGGAAAAGACCTTTTCCCTACCGATGTGGTCAAAGAGGTTGTTGATAAGGCCGCCGTGGAGAATAGAAATCTTCTCCAGAAGTGGGGCCTGGCTATCAAAAGAAAATCTTCCCCGGATGAGGGTCCTCAACCAAAGAGGAAGAATATGAAGACTAGGCTACCATCTCGGCCAGCCAAGCCTTATAGACAGCAACAGCAACTGCAATTGCCTTTGCCTCCAGTGCCCCAGATGGTGGCACAAACCCCGACTGCCTTTCAGTGGGTACCCCAGGCGGTGCCAGGTCAGTCAACCACATTCGCCCCAACGTTCGAAGGACAGTCTTCTTCCTTTCGTGCAAAACCTAGAGGAGCAGCCAGAGGCTCGTCTAGGCGCCCCTCAAGGGGAAGGGGATTCAGAGGTGGTCGTGGTCAGGGAGGCAAGACCTCAGGACGGCAGTCCAAGTGAAATGATACCGGTAGGAGGGAGACTGATGAAATTTTGGGATCGCTGGACCTTCGATCCCTGGGCCCAAAGCCTACTCAAGAATGGACTGGGTTGGAGCTGGTACAGCACTCCACCCCCATGCTTCGGTTTTTCCAACACTCCACCCCCATTTTGGAGGAGTACGTTCAAGAACTGTTGGAGAAAAATGTGATCCGAAAGGTGAAGTCCATCAAATTCCAAGGGAGGCTGTTTTGTGTTCCCAAGAAAGACTCGGAAAAGCTCAGAGTCATTCTGGACTTGTCACCACTCAACAAGTTCATAGTGAATTGCAAATTCAAGATGCTAACACTGCAACACATAAGGACCTTACTGCCCAAGAGGGCATACTCAGTCTCTATAGACTTGTCAGACGCCTATTGGCACATTCCAATCAGCCGTCGACTCTCCCCCTACCTAGGGTTCAGGCTACAACGAAAACTGTACGCCTTCAGAGCCATGCCATTCGGGCTAAACATAGCCCCAAGGATTTTCACGAAGCTTGCGAGCGCAGCTCTCAAACAATTACGCCTAAAGGGAATTCAGGTAGTAGCCTACCTGGACGACTGGCTGGTGTGGGCAGCATCCGAGACCGAATGCTTGCAAGCTTCCAGTCAGGTGATCCAGTTCCTAGAGTACCTAGGCTTCAAGATCAACAAGAAAAAGTCTCGACTTTCTCCATCCCAAAAGTTCCAGTGGCTGGGAATCCACTGGGACCTTTTTTCACACAGTTTCTCCATCCAATGAAGAAAAGGAAGGAGATAGCGGGCTCTGTCAAGAGACTTCTAGATTCCGAAAGGATATCAAGACGCGAACAGGAGAGGGTACTAGGCTCTCTCCAGTTTGCTTCAGTGACAGACCCAGTGCTAAGAGCACAGCTAAAGGATGCAACCGGAGTTTGGAGAAGGTATGCATCAAACGCGCGAAGAGACCTGAGAAGACCAGTGCCGCCTCGGCTACGTACTCTTCTCAGACCTTGGTCCCAAGCCAGACATCTAAAGAAGTCTGTTCTTCTTCAGCCACCTCCCCCGTCGTTGACGATTCACTCAGACGCCTCAAAGGAGGGATGGGGAGGTCACTCTCATCGGAAAAAAGTCCAGGGGACTTGGTCCAAGCTATTCAGGACCTTTCATATAAACTTTCTAGAAGCTATGGCAGTGCTCCTTACCTTAAAGAAAGTCTCCCCGCGTCACTCGATCCACATAAGATTGGTGACAGACAGCGAGGTGGTTGTGAGATGCTTGAATCGACAAGGGTCGAGGTCACCACCTCTCAACCAAGTGATGTTAGCCATTTTCCGATTGGCGGAAAAGAAGAAGTGGTACCTGTCGGCAGTTCACCTTCAAGGAGTCCGCAATGTGACAGCGGACGCTCTATCCAGGTTCACACCGATAGAGTCGGAATGGTCCTTAGACGCAGGATCATTTTCCTTCATTCTGAATCAAGTCCCAGAACTGCAAATAGACCTCTTTGCGACGAAAGACAACAAGAAGTTGCCCCTGTACGTGTCCCCGTACGAGGACCCCTTAGCGGAAGCAGTGGACGCAATGTCCCTCGACTGGAACAGATGGTCCAGGATTTATCTGTTCCCTCCTCACAACCTTCTGTTGAGGGTCCTCAACAAACTGAGATCCTTCAAGGGGGTAGCGGCAATAGTGGCCCACAAGTGGGCGAACAGCATGTGGTTCCCCTTGGCGTTGGAACTACAGATGAAGTTCGTGCCGCTACCACATCCAGTTCTGACCCAGCGAGTCCAGAAGTCGACTGTCTGCGCTTCATTACAGAAAACCCAGACCCTGCAGCTCATGATTTTCTCGCCCTAGCGGTGAGAAAGCGCTTCGGGATTTCGAAAGCCAGCATAGACTTCCTAGAGGAATACAAGTGCAAATCGACTAGAAGGCAATATGAGTCATCTTGGAGAAAATGGGTGGCCTTTGTAAAGGCAAAGAATCCGCAGCAGATCTCAACAGATTTCTGCTTATCTTTCTTCATCCATCTCCATGGCCAAGGATTGGCAGCTAACACGATTTCAGTGTGTAAATCGGCTTTGATGAGACCCATTTTATTTGCCTTCCAGATCGACCTAGGTAACGAGATCTTTAATAAAGTTCCGAAAGCCTGCGCTAGGCTCAGACCTTCAGCACCTCCAAAGCCCATCTCATGGTCTTTAGACAAAGTTCTTCATTTCGCCTCCTTGTTGAGCAATGAAGAATGTGCGTTAAAGGATTTGACGCAAAAAAGTTATTTTCCTATTTGCACTCGCGTCCAGGGCCAGGGTTAGTGAGATCGTAGCCCTCTCGAGAGAGGCAGGTCGTGTTCAGTTCCTGGATGGGGGGGAGCTGAACCTGTTTCCGGATCCTACGTTTCTCGCCAAGAATGAGTTACCCACCAACAGGTGGGGTCCCTGGAGAATCTGTCCTCTGAAAGAAGATGCATCTCTATGTCCAGTAGAATGCCTAAAGGTCTATCTTCGTAGAACTTCAGACTTCAAGGGTAGTCAACTATTCAGGGAGAAACATCAGGCTCAAATTTATCTCTGAATCAACTCAGAGCGAAAATGACATATTTTATTCGCAGAGCGGATCCTGACAGTACACCCGCAGGTCACGATCCGAGGAAAGTTGCCTCATCCCTAAATTTCTTTAATTGTATGGATTTTGAACATCTCCGTTCATACACGGGCTGGAAGTCTTCCAGGGTGTTCTTTTCGCCACTATGCGAAGCAAGTAGAGGAACTTAAGAGATCTGTGGTAGCAGTGGGTCGTGTAGTTAACCCTACTGTTTAACTCTGCGAGGAACAGTGGTCTTAATTGGGACGATTAAGTCCAGGGTGAGTGTGTAGGTACATACTGTACTACAAACTAAATGAGGGCACCAAGTGCCCATATAGACTGTTCCTTCCTTCAAAGGTGAACCTTGCATAAGTTCAGACATGTGTGCCAAGCGTTTCTAACGCTAATGTGATTGATTTGTAATACAGATTTTTTATGACTTGATACCTTGGTATCTCATTAAAGTGGTGTTTAATGGTTTTTCTTTCAGATAAACAAGTTCTGTTTACTATCATACTTATGCTTAAAGTTTTGGGTTACCCTCTTTTATATAAATATATATATTTGTTGTTAACCTGTCTGTTTATTATCTGTCAATAAACTTGTTCTTGAGAACCTTGCGTCTCTTTCACCTGTGTCAATTTATTGGTATAATTGAGCATTTTAATTCTATGTATCTTATCTGGGATAATTCTGATAGAATTGTTCTGTTTTGCAAGCTATGTTGCATTGGTTTATGTAAGTCCCCTAATGGGAGGACTCCGTCCCATAAAGGGACGAGGGCGGTTTTATTAGTTTCTTCCTATGCGGATATAAACCTTTGTCCAATACAAGTATTGTGCGGATGACTGGTCAATATATTGACGCAGTGGTTCTATACAAACTATGCTTTACTTAATATAGGGCGAGACCACTATATTAGCTTGCCTGGTATTCATACATAGATATATGTACTCTTCGAGACTTTCCAGAGTCTAGTAGGACTCTTCCCTGTAGGGGGCAGGAAGCTCTAACATAGTTTATAGTTAGTTGAAAAGATGTATAACGGTAACATCTTAGGTCTCTAGGTCTAGTCGACCGGGAATAAATATCTCCGGGGAGTACGGCACGTTCTGAGAATCCACAGATACAGTAATGCTCTGGTACACTTCCATCAGGACGACATGGCTTGAGCCCAAAAAACGGATTTTGAGCGAAGCGAAAAATCTATTTTTGGGTGAGATAGCCATGTCGTCCTGATGGACCCGCCCTTGCCTTTCTAAGAAAGGGCTGTAGGACCCCTCCCCTACATACAGTATCTGTAGCACCTCGTGTACGCTACAAGGAATACATATGGCGCCAGGATTGGCGCCAGGCACGCATACGAATCGGGGATAGGGAAGCCTTGGGAGCGGCTCCCCTTTTTCTTTCCCGAATTCGTATCTCGTCAATCTCCCTCCTACGAGACGAATCTCTATTCAGGTCGTAGATTGCCATGTGACGTGTCTAGAATACGTCCTCTGATATGTCGCGATATCCCTTTCACGAGGGATACTCGCTCCAGGAGTTAGAATTCTGGTACCTTAAGGTAAATTCTCTGGGAATATCGCCGTAGTTGTAATATACCCTAGGAAGCTACCCTATAGGAACTTCCATCAGGACGACATGGCTATCTCACCCAAAAATAGATTTTTCGCTTCGCTCAAAATCCGTTATATATATATATATATATATATGCATATATATACACATATATATGCATGCATATATATATATATATATATAAATAGATATATATATATATATATATATGTGTGTGTGTGTGTGTATATATATATATATATATATATACAAATAGATCAGACGTATGACTACTCGGTCTCTCCCCGTCCCATGGGTAGGGAGAGAGGGGGTAGTTATACCCTGATGAGAGGGTTTACCCAGAGAGGATCACTCGGGAACCATAACCTTCTACAGAGTGCCGAAACTGCTTAGGGAAGGATTGAATCTGTGTGTGCGCGTGTGTGTGCATACCTATCTAAATATTTAGCCGTCATTTAAAATGGGCCGCGTACACCAGAAGCGTTATCAAATAATTAGCAATAGAGAAACTCTTTTCAATTGATTTTGTAGAACTCTTATTATCTTAGAATTCGGTCTATAAAGATCAGGATATGGATAAAACTCCAAACACAGAAGATGAAGTGTTCATTCAAATCTTTTAGTGTTTTTAAATGAAATGGTCGAGAATTATTAAAAAAGATTGAAAAACCATGATAGAGAGAGAGAGAGAGAGAGAGAGAGAGAGAGAGAGAAGAGAGATTATTTGGCAAAAGGGAGAAACCAAACTTCCAAGAAGTTGTATATCTTTTACCTCAGCTGACTTTATATCATGTTGTATATCACAAGATATGCAATTGAATTTTGCATATTTTGGCCCTAATTTCATGCTTATCATATAAAAAACTGACTACGATATAGCAAAAAGACTTTTGAGCCTTTTTGTGACCTTGAACCTTGACCTTTGGCCCAATCCCTCCAGAAACTTAATCAAATTGTCGTCATGCAAACATATTGGATTACAATGGCAGATCAATGACGAAACCTGCACTTTTAGCTAGTTCATTGACTTTTAAACACAAACTGCTAAAAATGTTACTGCAACTCACTGTTCTATGGCTTACCAAGTTATCAACTGAAGAAAATTCAGAGAGTACAAAACAGAGCCGCTAGATTAATAAAATGACCACACAATATGGATAGAATTACCCCTGCACTAATTAAATTACACTGGCTGCCGGTAAAGGCGAGAATTGAATACAAGCTACTTTTACTAACGTTTAAGATAGTGAACTAAAATATCTAAAAGAATGCCTGAACAAACTAGAACTAGAAATAAATTTTACCATAATACACAGAGTGACAAATATAGACTGTCTGAACCAAGAACAAATACTAAACTTGGTGAAAGGGCTTTTAGCTACTGTGCGCCTAGACATTATAATAAACTGCCAACTGAAATGAATGACCTAAAGGGAGCAATTGAATTTAAGAAGAAACTAAAGACATTACTTTTCACAAGATCATATGATTTGGAAATTGCTACAATCAAGGAATTGTATAAGTTATAATGAAAATGTTTCGTTAGATGATTGATATGGACCCGCCCGGGAAGTATTTCACTCGATTTCAGTGGAGGGTTGGATTTAAACCCAAAACAAGTAAGTAAGTAAACAATGTAAGCATTTAAATTATGTACATTTTGGCACTAGTATCATGCAAATCGGATAAAAATTGACCACACCATAGCAAAACGACGCTTTTTACGTTTTCGTGACCATGGCCAGGTTGTAGGGTATTGAATTATGCATATTTTGGCAATAGTTTCATGCAAATCCTATAAAATTTGACAACGGTATGGAAAAAAAAAAATTCACCTTTTCATGGCCTTGACCTTGTAGTAGGTTATTGAATTATGCCCATTTTGGCAATAGTTTCACGCTAATCCGATAAAAATTGACCACTCTATGGCAAAACGACGTTTTTCACCGTTTCGTGGCCTTGACCCTGTAGTAGGTTACTGAATTATACACATTTTGGCAATAGTTACATGCTAACACGATGAAAAATTGACCACGGTATGGCAAAAAGACGTTTTCAACCGTTTCGTGGCCTTTACCCTGTAGTAGGTTATTGAATTATGCACATTTTGGCAATGGTCTCACGATAATACGATAAAAATTGACCACAGTATGGCAAAAAGATGTTATTTTTTACCTTAAACTTGCTCTTTGACCCAATCACTCCCAAATCACAAGATAGGCAGTTGAATTGTGCCCATTTTGGCACCCTTTACGTGGAAATCAAATAAAATTCGACATCGCCATAGTATGGAGAGGAAACAGACCGAGTTGGACGAAAAAATTAAACGTCTTTATTTTGACAGTTTGATTTCAATTAATCTTTTACAATCTTTGCGTAATTCATGTTTTGAAAAAAGTAACTTTGTTCTGTTACCAAAGGATTATGAAACTATATTTCTAAAACGTGTATTCTATTTTGCATATATAAAAATTATAACGGTGATTATTATGATAATATTCTTTAAGTACTCTTTACTTATGTAAATGTAAATATCTATGTAAAAATACAGAAATTAAACTTTATTTAATTTGGAAATTATTTGTTAAAGTTAAATTCTCTGCAAATTTCTTAATGAAAGGATTCCTTAATAAAAATTCTGATTAAATCAGTTACGGGTCAAGCTATGTTAGATCCCAAAAGTGTCTGATGATTACGTAAAACCAAATTGAACTTATGAAAACTTCTCATTTTGACTTATAACAATAAAAAGATAGTTGTTTTGGGAAGCTGACTAAGTTAAGAAGAAGGCAAGAAATGATTCCTTGAAAACAGTCATCAGAATTATTTAACTTAAACGAGTTTCCTCAGTCAATAGTCAAAAGAAAATAAATCTGGACTTCTCAGAAAAAAGTAATAGAAACCAAATCTGAATTCCCCAAAAACTTCTAATCAAAATCAATAAAACCAAACTAAGATTTTCCATGAATAATTTCCATCAGGCAATAGCTCCTTCAGTAGATCAGTTTCCATTGCTCAACTTATTCATTCACACCTCAATAAACCATTTTGCTAGTTAACAATAAATACCTACTGTAGTATTTTCATATAAATCAATGAAACCAAACAAAGATTTGCAATTGATAATGTTCATCAGGCAAAAGCACCATCAGTATATCATTTTCCATTTAGGTGGGACAGGAACAAGATAGAGTTAATCCAATGGCACTTGCCCAACTGATTCTTTTACACCTCAACAAATCACGTTGATGGTTAACAATAAATACCTAGTGTAGTTTTGCACTAGTTTCAATTTCTGAATAAGGAAGTTAGGGATTATTTTGATTGACCTTGTGTGTGGCTCTTACGAAGGCCGCTCCTGACCTTTTTTAGGCCAAAAAATGCTTTCCTAATCAACTCTCCTGAATCACCAACAAACTTCTTTTACTACCAATTGCTTCCTTTAGAAATCTGTTGCAACCGTAGTTTTTAACATAACGAAACCTAATATGCATCTCCATTCTATTTCATTTATATACTATTATTTAATGTTTTTTTTTTTTATTATTGGAAGTATTAAAACATTACAAAATAAGGAAATTCGAAACGGTCTTTTTTACGTGTTAATGTTTCACGTAACTTAACTTTCATTTATCTAGAGAATTTTATCAATATGGTTTTTTTTGCTTCATTCTTTGATTCCTGGCAAATATTGTTAGTGCGTTCGTTTTAGATTGCCTTACCTTACGTAAGAAACGGGCCCTTGCGTTGTCATTGATAAGAATCTACTGGACGCAGCTTATCTGACCCTGGATTCACCCAGGGAACAATTACAGTTTGTGTATGACCACACTACTGTTCTTCAATTGTCTCTCAAGGTACTCTCAGTCTCCCCGCTGCATTGAGAACAGCATGATGAAGGTGATCCTGGAGATGGAAGTTTACCATTCCCAAGAATCCCTGTAGCTCACGCACGGTGGTAAGTTTCGGAGTCCTCCACTTTCTGGATCTATTCTGGTACCTTACGCATACCAAAACGTCCAACCACATGACCATATTTTATCTTGAGGGTGTGCTTCTGGAGAACATCTAAAACTCGTTCTACCTGTTCGAGGTGTACCTCGAACAAAGCCCCAAGGATCAAGAGCGTTGGCAGCCCGTAAAAGACAAAGATTAAAAGGTTGTGGTAAACAGACAAATATCTAATTTTAGATGTTGTTCAGATATTCATCTCATTATTTGGTAGGGCATATGGATTAAATACCAATAAAAACCTTTACTATATCAACAAATTTGAAATAGCCACATGAACAGTAAATCCTGGACTAAATACTTTTTTTATCTAGACGAATACTTGACTCACCTATTTCTGCGCGACCTACAATCCACTACAAAACCTAGAAGAAGGTTATGTATGTTATGTAAATACACCTTCATTTGGTATGTTAATTTCGTATAGAGTTGATATGAAAATAATCTTAACAGAAAGCAAACAATTCGGCCATAAAAATGGAAAGAGATAACAATTGAATGGTAGTAGATGTGTGGTTAGAGAAGCTTCCATAGAAAAGGGTGAAATCTGCCACAGATAGATACAGTATAACACTTTCGAGCCGTAACTCCTTTCATTCCAGCCTCCCGTTCCCATTCCGACAATTAACTTCGAGGATTTGGAAAAGTATTTCAGCAGGTTTTAACAGCAATATATATATATATATATATATATATATTTATAGATATATATATATATATATATATATATAGATATATATATATATATATATATATAAATATATATATATATATATATATATATTGCTGTTAAAACCTGCTGAAATACTTTTCCAAATCCTCGAAGTTAATTGTCGGAATGGGAACGGGAGGCTGGAATGAAAGGAGTTACGGCTCGAAAGTGTTATACTGTATCTATCTGTGGCAG
>NC_090736.1:25091089-25096089 GCF_036898095.1 Palaemon carinicauda | reverse complement strand
TATTATTATTATCATTATTATTATTATTATTATTACTGTACCTCTTATTTTCTTCCATTGTCTTTGTTAGTGAATTTTTAACAAATATATCATAAATATCAGAGGTAATAATTATTTTCACACGAAAGAGGCTCAACGAATAACTCATAAAATGGCAAGGTTAACAATTTTTTTATTTTTAATATAAAAGTCATGTTTTACCAACTACAATTAAAAAGATCGCTACAACCTCTAAAAAATTTAGACTTAGCAAATACCTTTAGAAACGAAATGCCAATGTACATTAAGCTAAAAAATATTGGTCAAATTACTTATCATAAACAAAGTTATTAGAAGAGTATGTCATCTATTATGTGTTAAATTGTATACCGAACCTTGCAAAGTTTAAGATTTATTTATCTTTTAAGACATTAGCCATCATCGTAATATGCAAATTCGGTTTTAATGAATCCGTCCAAAATTAATTGCAATCCGAGAAATCCCTTCGTTACAATCCCTTTGACTAAATGCCATGTAACGGGAAATTATTATGCTGTAAGGGGAGAGAGAGAGAGAGAGAGAGAGAGAGAGAGAGAGAGAGAGAGAGAGAAATCCAAGGAATCAGTACAATAGATTTTCACAATTGTATTCAAATTATTTTTCTAATTCATAGAAATTTTCTTGAGTTAATCTCTCTCTCTCTCTCTCTCTCTCTCTCTCTCCTCTCTCTCTCTCTCTCTAACAATGCCCTTCCGAGGCTTTATGAATAATTCACTGGAACTGTCCACGTTTCGTTATTGCTGTCAGAGAAGTGAATAATTGTCAAAGACCTTTATTGTCGCAATCCCAAAAAGGTTTTGCAGAACGATCATCTATTTTTTGAGGGTTTCTCATATTGAATTGAGACAAAGAACAAGGAAATATAAAGCTTCGATTTCATAGCTTAGAAAAAGAGATTATTTACAATTAGTCTCAGCGTGAAATCTTTTTCCAGCTGAACTTTACTGATAGATGCTCATCATAGACTTTCTTGCGAAGAGAACGATTAATGACGTAGTAATAGCAGCAGAGTATGGCATCAAATATGAGAGATGTAACTGATGGAGTATGATTACATCAAACATGACTGGAATGAGAGAGAGAGAGAGAGAGAGAGAGAGAGAGAGAGAGAGAGAGAGAGACCAAAGTTATGAGGCTCAGCCTGGGTCTTACGAGGCAAGGAGACCCTTAAAACTTCGGGCCAAAAGACGTCGTGAAGTTTTAACATAAACGGCCGAAAGGACAAAGGACAAGGAAGTTTGGGAGGCGTTGGCGGAATAATCTCCCTGTCTTCCGAGGTATTTGAGTTTCGGTTTAGAGCCAATTATCTGCTTTATGAGGTTTTGTGATAAATTTCCATTACGTATCTTACAAAAGTATTTCTTTTTCAGATTCTTTAAAAAGAAAATTAATGTCTTTTCTTTTCTCGCAAAACAAAGGCTCGGTTACGATACTGAAACCGATTTAAGTCATCTATAGAAAAAAAAATTCACCTTAAATCATTTGCAAATTAGGAAATTCTATTTCGCACTGAAGATTCGACATATAATCATTTTCCATAAGATATAATTTCTCACCATTTCCTTTTATGGAATAAGCACATTGAGAATAGACATGTTTTAGCAGAGCTGGAAATCCCGGTCCACTACTGGAATCAGATGATCTGTAATTAATGAACGTTTTTCTCTTCATTCTTTTACTTCTTTAACCTTTTGAGACAGGTTCTTATGAAGAGGTACAGGAACTCCCCCAACAACATTCCTCAGCACTGACCTAACAAATGCATTCGTTAAAACATTGTAAGTTATCAAAAATCACCTTGGCAATAAGCAAAATCTTTCTTTTGATCACGAAACAAAGAGGCCAAATACTATACGAAAGCTGTCAACATTGGTTATAGATCAATGCGCATAACTTGAAGAAAAAAATCGCTTTAAATACCCATAAATACCATAATATTCCAGTGGAGTTCTCATTCAAGTTTATTTTTTTAAAGCCAAAAAGCACAAATCAAAATGAACAACGCGTGAACAACGAACTTCTTCAGAGGGAATTTGTAAACATAATTTATGTAGAAGAGAAGGAAAATTGCGAGAATTACTTTGTGTTTTTATTATTATCTTTTAGCTTTCTATTTGATGTATGTTTGACATCCGAAAATGTATAATGGAAAGCTCGAGCATTAGGTAAATATTTCCTTTGCAAAGCAAAAGGTTTCAAGGCCAGTTAAAAAAAGGAAAACATCTTTCATTCATCTATCTTTCCTCGGATGTAATTTGTAGAAAGAAAATAATTTAGTGGTTTGTCTGCTTTAGCATTCACGTTCAGATGTAAGTTGTTTGACTCTTCATTAGGCTTATACATTAATTCATTTACTTATTTATTCACAATAATTTCTATGTCCGCCAACAAAATTAGAATGATTCTCTTCCACTAATGTATGTCTGTCTGTTGTTTGGCTTGTCTTGGGTTTTACTTTTCTGTTCAATATTTACTTGAAAATAAAAAATATCAACAGAATTTAATGGAAAGTTTTGTCAATAAGTAGAATTTTGGATCAAAGAAAAGCTGTTTATTCTTTATATGTTTCTCTAAATGTATATGTCCTAATGCCTGCTCTCTCTCTGAATACTATTTCAATAGATATTTCCCAATAATTGTGGAGACATGAGAGCTGGATGCATATCTGAATCCGTCCTTCAAAGGTCAGTAGATATTCTCTTTGTAAAGAATACCGGATTAAAACAAGCCGGGAAAAACTAATAACCATTTGCACTTTTACTTTACTGTATATCCTAACTCGATTTTAACCTTCAGAGGAAATTAAAATAACTCATTGGCTGTTCTGCTAAAGTATTCATATTCAAGCGTTATTCATTTATTCATCTATTTGATTGTTTATTAATCAATACTATTTACTTATTTTCTCTTTTCTTACTCCAACCATCGAAAACAGAAGGATGATATGAGATCACTCAAGTCTGCCTGGATACCTATCTGTCCATCGGTTGGTTAGTTTGTTTGTTTTATGACTTTTTCCCCGAGATGTCAAAAACATTTTTCACGATTTCAATGACATTTAGTCTATGTGTCGATTATGTGTCAAGGAAAAGCCATTTGGTTTTTGCAAATGTTTTGTATATGAATGTTGGTTTAATTCCATATCTACTCCTAGTTCCATGTTATTTTATCAAATATTTTTCTCTCTCTCTCTCTCTTCTCTCTCTCTCTCCTCTCTCTCTCTCTCTTTCTCTCTCTCTCTCTCTCTCTCTCTCTCTCTCTCTCTCTCTCTCTCTCAAAAATTCATCTCTTTGATATCTAACGTTCATGTGTTGATCTTTGGATGCGAACTGTGACATTGCTGTTTCCTATATAAGTTTCATGAGGCTTTGTAATTTACAGCGTGACCTGTTATCAACAACCTCCAATTCCACTGAAACTTCATTTGTAGTCGGTTGTTTTGAATGAGTCATTATATGAGTCGAGTTTCATTCATTCACGTTAGAGCATCATTCACCCAAACAATATCAGGAGCCGGCCCGCAATTCAAATTCCCTTTGAGTGAGCGAAATCAAATTCATTTTTCTCATAATACAAAAATATTTATCCATCCATTACTTATGATAAGAAATTCTTTACAAGTTATGGAAAATCTTTACATGTTTGTTTGTCAGGAGGGTTTTGCATAGATCGTTTATTATCATTTGTTGATTCAAACAGAATTTCAATGAACTAAATGTACATCTGGTTTTATCAGTTCCTCCACCAATACCTTAGGTTTCCTCGGCATACAACCCACCCTTATCCGTTAAACATATGGACAAGGGGCCCTCGTAGTATTATTATTATTATTATTATTATTATCATTATTATTATTATTATTATTATTATTATTATTATTATTTTACTTCTACTAGCTAAGCGGGAACCACGAATTACTGGAATCCACTGGATTTACTGAATCCCCAGATAAATACTGGAATCCCCTTGAAAATTACCAAAATCCCCTAGCAATATTCACTGTAAACCCTTAGAAATCGATAAATAATGTTTTTAATATTTTACATTATTTTTTCAGTTATTTAATTAAAAGGGAGATTCCAGTAATTCGAGGTACCGCTGGCTAAGCTACAATCCCTACTATGAGATTCAGGGCCTCTGTAACACGGTTTTTTTGGACTTGTGCTCCTTATCAAAGCATCGGATGTAGCTGAAAGTTGACATATGTATATTTTACAACCACACACAAATTTTGTCAGCATTATCAATAACCTAATCACAATAGTTTTTAATTTTTATAGAGTAAAAATGATCTAGCCGACGCCATGGCCAGTGATAACGAGCCAGGAGTCGAAAACATTCACTACGTAAGCAATGTAAACACTTTTTGACAAAATTTTGGCCCCCGCCCATCCACCAGACACCCATTCAACTTCTTCCATCGGCTCTGAAACCCATAACAGTCAAGGAATGGCTAACATGATTTGGAATTGCCCCCCGTGGTTGCAAAATTGCATTTGTGTTACGACTTGCAACTTTATACAGTCAAGAGAAAGCCCGTGGCCATATTTACTATAGCCTGAACAGGTAATTATTCAGTTTTCTAGTTTAAATCCAATGTTTATAGTCTGATTTGTATTTAGCGTAACAGGATTATAATACTTGTAATGTCATTCATGCTTTTGAACATTTCTATTAACTATTCACTATGCCACCAAAAGAGAGAGAAAGAGAGGGATTGTATGTAAACAGTCTTTATATAACTATTTTTGTTAAAATAAGATTTTTGTGCTAAAATCTCCATCAGACCAACCGTGTTAGCTATGTTTTGGGCATGACTGCATTTTATAAATAAATCCTGAATAGTTTAGGAGTTTTTATTTGTACATCTAATGGGAATTTATAGAAGTGAAGTGAACATAATTCATTTATCCTTTAAAATAATTACTACATGTAGCAAAACAAATAGTAGTAAAGATGAT
>NC_090736.1:25086932-25090589 GCF_036898095.1 Palaemon carinicauda | reverse complement strand
CCCATTTCATGGTCTTTAGACAAAGTTCTTCATTTCGCTTCTCTGTTGAGCAATGAGGAGTGTGCGTTAAAGGATTTGACACAAAAAGTTATTTTCCTATTTGCACTCGCGTCTGGGGCCAGGGTTAGTGAGATTGTAGCCCTCTCGAGAGAGGCAGGTCGTGTTCAGTTCCTGGATGGGGGAGAACTGAACCTGTTTCCGGATCCTACGTTTCTCGCCAAGAATGAGTTACCCACCAACAGGTGGGGTCCCTGGAGAATCTGCCCTCTGAAAGAAGATGCATCTCTATGTCCAGTAGAATGCCTAAAGGTCTATCTTCATAGAACTTCAGACTTCAAGGGTGGTCAACTATTCAGGGGAGAAACATCAGTCTCAAATTTATCTCTGAATCAACTCAGAGCGAAAATCACATATTTTATTCGCAGAGCGGATCCTGACAGTACACCCGCAGGTCACGATCCGAGGAAAGTTGCCTCATCCTTAAATTTCTTTAATTGTATGGATTTTGAACATCTCCGTTCATACACTGGCTGGAAGTCTTCCAGAGTGTTCTTTCGCCACTATGCGAAGCAAGTAGAGGAACTAAAGAGATCTGTGGTAGCAGTGGGTCGCGTCGTTAACCCTACTGTTTAACTCTGCGGGGAACAGTGGTTTTAATTAGGACGATTAATTCCAGGGTGAGTGTGTAGTTACATACTGTACTACAAACTAAGTGAGGGGCACTGAGTTGCCCACGTAGACTGTTCCATTTCCAAAGGTGAACCTAGCATAAGTGCAGACATGTGTGCCGAGCGTTTCTAACGCTAATGTGATTGATTTGTAATACAGACTTTTATGACTTTGATACCTCGGTATCTTAAAAATGGCATTTAATGTTTTTTCTTTCAGATAAGCTAGTTCTGTTTACTATCATACTTATGCTTAAAGTTTTGGGTTATCCTCTTCTTTATATATATATATATATATATATATATAATATATATTATATATATATATATATATATAATTGTTGTTAACCTGTTTATTTATTGTCTGTCAATAAACCTGTTCTTGAGAACCTTGCGTCTCCTTCACCTGTGTCAATTTATTGGTATAATTGAGCATTCATTCTATGTACCTTATCTGGGATAATTCTAATAGAATTGTTCCTTTATGCAAGCTATGTTGCATTGGTTTTACAAGTTTCCTCCTATGCGGATATAAACCTTTGTCCAATACAAGTATTGAGCGGAGAACTGGTCGATATTTCATATTGACGCAGTGGTTTTTTTACAAACTATGCTTTACTTAATATAGGGTGAGACCACTATATTAGCTTGCCTGGTATTCATACATAGGTATATGTACTCTTCGAGACTTTTCCAGAGTCTAGTAGGACTCTTCCCTGTAGGGGGCAGGAAGCTCTAACATGGTTTATAGTTAGTTGAAAAGATGTATAACGGTAACATCTTAGGTCTCTAGGTCTAGTCGACCGGGAGAACATTACCTCCGGGGAGTACGGCACGTTCTGAGAATCCACAGATACAGTAATGCTCTGGTATACTTCCATCAGGACGACTTGGCTTGAGCCCAAAAAACGGATTTTGAGCGAAGCGAAAAATCTATTTTTGGGTGAGATGGCCATCGTTCCTGATGGACCCGCCCTTCCCCTTTCTATGAAAGGGCTGTAGGACCCCTCCCTACATACAGTATCTGTAGCACCTCGTGTACGCTACAAGGAATACAGATGCGCCAGGATTAGCGCCAGGCACGCTTACGAAACTGGAGAATAGGGAGCCTTGGGAGCGGCTCCCCCTTTTTCTTTCCCGATTTCGTTTCTTGCCAATTGACCCCATCGATACGTAATCTCTGTTTGGGGTGCAGATTGCCATGTGGCGTGTCAAGAATACGTCCTCCTGATATGTCGCGATATCCCTTTCATGAGGGATATTCGCTCCAGGAGTTAGAATTCTGGTACCTTAAGGTAAATTCTCTGGGAATATCGCCGTAGTTGTAATATACCCTAGGAAGCTACCCAATAGGAACTTCCATCAGGACGACATGGCCATCTCACCCAAAAATAGATTTTTCGCTTCGCTCAAAATCTGTTTTATGTATATATATAGGCCTATATATATATATTATATATATATATATATATATATATATATATATATATATATATGTATATATATAATATACAGTATATATATATCATATATACTATATATACTATATATATATATATATCAATATATATATATATATATATTATATATATATATATATATACTAGTATATATATATATATATACAGTATATATATTCTATATATACATTTATATATATATATATATATATATATATATATATATATATATATATTATATATATATATATATATATAATATCATATATATATATATATATATATATAATATATATATATATATATACTATATATATATACTATATATATATATATATATATATTATACTATATATATATATATGTATATGATATATATATATATATATATATAAATATATATATATATATATATATATATATATAAATATATATATAATATATATATATATATAATATATATATTACATTATATATATATATATGTATGTATATATTTGTATATAATATAATATACAGTATATAATTTACATATATACATATATATATATATACAGTAATATATATATATATATATTATATATAATATATATATATATATATATATATATATATATATATATATATATATATATATATATATATATATATATAATATATATGGTACTTGGGCATGTGACTTTACTTTTATAAGGAGCGGACGAGATCTCAATGGTGTCCAAAATTCGAAAACAGCATCTCTCCGGAGTAAATGAACTTCAGATAGTTTTCAAGGTGACAGGAAAACTGTATTTACGTTTCTTCATTTATTATTTGGTGTCAATAAGTGTTTGGAATAACTTTTTTACGTATCTCTTCTTCAGGTCATCATTTGTTGAGAGATGAATTACACTTTTATATAAAAGCTACGGTGGTGAAAATTTTAGGATAAGAATATTTTGGTAATTCAAATTTATCTAACAACATGAATGATAAATGAAAACTTTAAGACTTCTAAATGAAAGAAATTAAGGTCATCTTTGAAATACATAGATGATTCGTCACAAGGTTTCACAGAATTTCACAGAATTTCATGACGGATCTCACAGGCTCTCCCCCTCTATACCAAAGCTTATGATTACAATCTTTTAAAGGTTTAAAGGCAGTGCCCTGGACACTGACCGTATAAGCATATGATCAGCACCCAAGACCCCTCTCCACCCAAGCTAGGACTAAGGAGTGGTAGGCAATGGCTGCTGATGATTCAGTATATAGACCTATAGGCTCCCTCAAAACCCCCATCCTTAGCTCACAAGGATGGTAAGGTTTCAGTGACCAAGAGAACTCTCCCGATTCCAATCTTGCAACTAGATTAACGTCGGTTCTTCAGGAACGCTATCTCTTGTTCGAAGCAGACTTAATTATGAGGCTTACTCGCCCCCCTCAGAAATTTAGATTTGTGATCTGTGTTACATTTGGATTCGATTCTATTTGGAGATGTGCCTCCCCTCGATGCTCCGGTATCTTCTCTGCAATGAAGCAGTTTGTGT
>NC_090736.1:25076932-25081932 GCF_036898095.1 Palaemon carinicauda | reverse complement strand
TGTGGATTTTCATACAATCAAATATGAACCAAAGCTTGAAGTCTCTGTGACAACGATGTCCAAAATTGTGGCTGATTACATGAATTGGACATTTTGCTTGACCTTTGACCTTGACCTTCCCAAAATTTATTCGTTTCCAGCTTTTTGCATAACAGTTAATCCATCTACGTTTCATTACTCTACGATTAAAATTGTGGCTAGGAAGGTGTTGACAAACAAACACGCACAAGCAAACACACAAACAGGTGGTAAAACATAACCTCCTTCCAACTTCGTTGGCGAAGGTAATTAGATATTTGGTTTATAACAATTCCAAAATTCAAGAAAATAAATCTTCAAATAAATGAACAAACCAATATAATTTTTGCTTTGGAATTGAAATGAAATTAATTAAAGGAGAATCGAAATGATAAGTTGAAAGCGAAAAAATTGGAATAAATAATTGAAAGGAAAGACAAATGTTATTAAGTCAAATGTAAAATAGGGAAAAAAAGGATTTTAATCATAGATGTATAACATCAGCCACAGCGAACTCCGTGATATCATCAGCCATTATTCATCCAGCGAGCCAAATTCCATCAACCACTTCATATACATTTATTACCAGATCCGAATCATTCATCAAATCTAACATACGGAACTGTTCCATGGAATTTGGATTACGAAAACTAAAATGTTTTCAGCTCGATATATGTGTGTGTGTTTGTGTGTATATACATACACATGCATACAAACATATAAAGTTTTTATAGTTTATTTAAGAAATATTTATGTTAATGTTATTGTTATCAAAATATTTTTCCTTGTTTCCTTTCCTCATTGAACTATTTTCCCTGTTGGAGCCCCTGGGCTTATGCCATCCTGCTATTCCAACTAGGGTTGTAGTTTACCAGATAATATATATATATATATATATATATATATATATATATATATATATATATATATAATAGATATATATATATATATATATATATATATATATATATATATATATATATATATAATTATATGTATATATATATATATATATATATATATATATATATATATATATATATATATATATATATATATATATATATATATGTTTTGGTAGTAGGTTGGCCAGGGCACCAGCCGCCCGTTGAGATACTACCACTAGAGAGGTATTGGATCCTTTGACTGGCCAGACAGTAATGCATTGGATTCCTCTCTCTTGTCACGGCTTATTTTTTCTTTGCCTACACTTACACAGCATAGTCTGGCCTATTCTTTACATATTCTCGTCTTTCCTCATACACCTGACAACAATGAGATATTTAACACTTCTTCATCCAAGGGGTTAATTACTGTACTGCAATTTGTTCAGTGTACTTTCCTCTTGGTAAGGGTAGAAGAGACTCTCTAGCTATGGTAAGCAGCTCTTCTAGGAGAAGGACACTCCAAAATTAAACCATTGCTCTCTAGTCTTGGGTAGTGCCATAGCCTCTGTACCATGGTCTTCCACTGTCTTGGGTTAGAGTTCTCTTGTTTGAGGGTACACTCAGGCACACTATTCTATCTTATTATTTTTTTTTCTTCCTCTTGTTTTTTTGAAATGGTGTGTTGGGCAGGCTTAATAGAAGGGCCATGGATGCCTGGTGGTTTATCAAGAGGTTGTCTTTTCCTTTTTCTGACTCTTTTTCTTCTCAAAACCATCCTTACTGTCCTCCCTTCAGTTAAAATGGCTATCCTGGAGGGTATTTAGCCTTGCATGGTGTATCGGCTCCTCCATGTTGACCAGTTTTTCCGACTTTTTACTATAGTCTATGGGTATCATCAATCATTTTATTTATAATTCTGTACATATTGTTTTTGTTATAATTCTTGTTAATCTAGTTTTTAAGTATGATGTCTCTTTTTTATTTCTATTAATTCTTATGCTGTCTGGAGACATTGAGCGAAATCCGGGACCAGTACGTCCTTGATTTCGTTAATGTCGTCTTCTGTATTGCAATATTCGTGGTCTTTATGGAAATATCCAAGACCTTACAGTTGCATCCAGACAGTATGATATTCTTCTGTGCTCAGAAACTTTTGTTTCTAATATGAGGCACTCATCTGAGCTCCTTATAACTGGTTTTAAGAAGCCAATAATGTTGAAACGTGATGCCATCCCTAGGGCCAAGGGAATGGCGGTGTATATTAGGACCGAGTACCCTGCTTCTCATAAGTCCTGCTATCAATGTGGATGTCATGAGATTCAGGTAATAAAAGTTTATGGCAGGCATAACAACTTTTATTTGTGTTCGATCTACCGGAATCCAGACATGGATGATTCTATCTTTGATTGTCATCTTACCATTATGGCTAAGATACAAGAAGATGATAGAAAGGCTTCTTTTGTCTTTGTTGGTGATTTTAATGCTCACCATAGGGAGTGGTTAAGTTCTATCTCTCCTACCGATCGCCATGGCTTAAGAGCTTTAGACTTTGCCTCTTAATCAGGCTGTGAGCAAATCCTAAATGAAGCTACTCACAGGTCTGGTAATTGTTTGGACCTTGTATACACTGACTCCCCTGGCGTTATAACTAGTAAGGTTGGTTCTCCAGTCGGGACATCTGATCATGCCTTGATTTCATTATTAGTGAAGACTGAGCAGCCGGTCCCTGATATATCATATTCTTGTAAAATTTATATGAAATCCCAAGCAGACTGGAATGGGATTCTGCATGATCTTTTGTGCTTGAATTGGTCACAATTATATAATAATGTAGATCCTGTTGTCCCTTTGAATGAGAATCTAGTCAACATAATTAATAGGCGTATCCCTTCTCGTGTGCTAAGGTACCGAGTGAAGGACAAACCGTGGTTCCATGATGATTGCAGACGTGCTTATTTGGAGAAGCAGGAGGCCTATCGCCTTTGGAAGGGTAACAGATCAGATTTGACCTGGAACAACTATACTCAGCTTCGAGCTTTTGCTCAGAGAGTTTATGCCTCAACTGTAAAGGAGTACAATTTAACCATAAAAGAAACACTTTCTGGTACAACTCAGGAACATAAATGGTGGTCTACCCTTAAATCTGCACTCTTTGGTGTAGATGCAACAATTCCTCCTTTACTTAAACCAGATAGCTCAGTCACTCACTGTCCAAAGGAAAAGGCAACCCTTTTGGCTGATGTTTTTGACAGTTAACAGAGTAATGAAAAACTTGAACTTCCTCATTCCTGTTTTCCTGAGGCTAAACTAACTAGTTTAGCTTTTCGATCTCGTGAGATTGAAGCTCTGTTGGTGGACCTTGATGCTTATGGAGGTGTAGACCCAAATGGTATTTTTCCTTTGTTTTTTATAAAGACAGCAGATTTCTTAGCTCCAAAGTTATCTGTTATTTTGCTCAAGTTAGCAAGAAGAGGAACTTTTAGCACTTGTTGGAGAATTGGTAATGTTACTCCTCTATGTAAATGTGTTTTTGGTAGCTCAAGTCCCACTGATTACCGCCCAATTTCCATAACTCCCATATTATCTAAAGTTTTTGAACGTCTTCTGGCAAAACGTCTTCATAGGTTTGCTGAAGATAATCATCTACTCCCTAGTTTGCAATTTGGTTTTCGTAAAGGCCTTGGAGCATGTGATGCCCTTCTTACAATCTCCAATACTGTACAGAAATCCCTTGATTGTGGTCAGGAAGTTCGTATACTTGGCCTTGATTTTAGTGCTGCCTTTGACCGTGTTAATCATGAGGCCCTTGTTTTCAAACTCAAACAGTTGGGAGTGGGTGGGTCGTTTCTTAGCATTATTATTGATTTTTTAAGTAATAGATCTCAAAGAGTTGTTGTTGATGGGCACCATAGTGATTATAGGAATTTGATATCCGTTATTCCACAGGGTAGTGTTCTTGGCCCATTACTTTTCATACTATATACACATGACATGTGGTTTGGCCTAGAAAACAAGCTTGTTGCATATGCAGATGATGCTACTCTCTTTGCATCAATTCCATCCCCTGAATGTAGATCTGGGGTGGGTGAATCCCTTAATAGAGATTTAGCTAGAATTAGTGCATGGTGCAAATTATGGGGTATGAAGTTGAATCCTAACAAAACTCAAAGTATGATTGTAATAGTAGGTCAAGGACGGTGGCTCCTCAACATCCGGATCTCGGTATTGATAATGTTTCTTTAAATTTGTATGACTCTTTCAAAATTTTAGGTGTGATTCTCGACAGCAAATTTACTTTTGAGAAACATATAAGGTCTGTGTCTTCTTCAATTGCACAAAAAATAGGCTTATTGAGAAAGTCTTGTAAGATTTTCGGTGATCAATCTATTCTGAAGAAGTGTTTTGATTCTTTCATTCTACCTTCTTTTGAGTATTGTTCTCCTGTCTGGTGTTCAGCTACTGATTCTCATCTTAATTTGTTGGACAGAAACTTACGGTCTATTAAATTTCTTATTCCTGATCTACATATTAATCTCTGGCACCGTCGTTCAATTAGTTCATTATGCATGTTGCATAAGATTTTTCATAACTCTGACCATCCTTTACATTCAGATCTCCCTGGACAATTCTATCCTGTTCGTAATACTAGGCAGGCAGTTAATTCTAATAGCCAGGCCTTCTCCATCATGAGGCTCAATACTACGCAGTACTCTAGAAGTTTTATTCCAGCTGTTACCAAGTTGTGAAATGATCTTCCTAATCGGGTAGTTGAATCAGTAGAACTTCAAAAGTTCAAAGCTAGAGCAAATGCTTTTTTGTTAACCAGGTGGACATTAGTCTTTTTATAGTTTATTTATGACATATTTGTTTTTGATGTTGTTTATAGTTTATATGTGGCATGTCTGTTTTGACGTTGTTACTTTTTTTAGAACGATTTATTGTTAATTTGTTCTATTCATTTATTTATTTCCTTATTTCCTTTCCTCACTGGGCTATTTTTCCCTGTTGGAGCCCCTGGGCTTATAGCATCTTGCTTTTTCAACTGGGGTTGTAGCTTGGTTAGTAATAATAATAATATATATATATATATATATA
>NC_090736.1:25059432-25074432 GCF_036898095.1 Palaemon carinicauda | reverse complement strand
CTTCATAAAAGTCAGCGTTCACATGTTGTGGGAGGGGTGAGTGGGGGAAAGTAGGAAGCTAGGAAGACTGTGGGTAGGGAGAGGGAAGTTGTAGGAAGCATGTGGGGAAGGAATTGGAGGGAAGCGGGAAGTATCAGGGGACGGATGTGGAGAAAAGTGGAGGAAAATAAGAAATGGAAGAAGCATGTTACATTGACGCCTTCCATGACTGATCTCTGAAATAGCTTCATGATTACATCATAGTCTTCATTTACTGTTTCCTTAATATTTCCTTAAGAATAATGCATAAATAACAAATTGGATTGCATGCCTTATTATAGTCCTTTCGTTCATTCTGTTAAGCACTTTATATGTATTGATTTTACTTGTGATTACGAAAAGTATAAATGAAAAATTCCTTCAGTAACAGAAACTCGCACATTTTCGAAATTATTGGAGCATTTCAGGCCTTATGCTACCAGCTATTATGGGCAATTTACTGATTAGTAAAGCATTTGGGTCACATTTGTAGGTCCGTTGATCATTTATTGCCTAACGCCAGTAAGTCCACACACTGGAAATAGGTATCAATATCTGATGGGGTCAAGAAAGAGGGCATTAAGACTACCATATATATATATATATATATATATATATATATATATATATATATATATATATATATATATATATATATATATATATATATGGGAATGTATGTGTATGTAAACGTGCATTTATTAGGTATATCTGTTTTCGACATGGAAACCTGAAATCCTGATCTAAAACACCTTTTCCTAAAAAAAGTCAGTAATCCTTTTGAATTCTCTTGCTGCTTCCGTTTTCCCTTTCATGATCCTACATCACTCAAAAATCTGGTTGATGGTTTCTTTATGGATTCCTAGTTTTCATGTTTTATTTCCATCCGGCCTGGGCTATTTAGGACGTTAGCTAGCTTGTATAATCTATCTCTTTATTTTCAAATGGAAATAGAGACATTACTTACAGTCGAAAGTTCTGAAAGTCCAATCACATGACAAAGCTATAAATCTTTTATCGTTATCCTGTCTTCAGAAAAGAGAGCGACCTCATATCCCTAAGATATAGGTGAAGTGAACCGGTCTTATGCCAGAACCTGCTCTTACTTCAAGAGCAGCATGTAAACCATAGCACTTTTCCTGGAGATAATTAGGCAGGAGAAACATTTCATTAAAGAAAGTCCGAAATGTACAAAACCTTGTCCAAAATGGAATTATTTCAGCGGTTTTCCACTTTTCATATTTTTAGAACCTTTGCATTATTTCATATTTTTTGCAATGGAATTTTTCAGCATAAATCAGTTCAAGAGAAATATATTAAAATTAACGTATATTCTTATAAAAATCCCAATTCAACCGTACGAAAGAAAATTTAAAAAGCGATAGACATGCCCGATGAAATTTGTGAAGCTGCATTATTCTGATGCTTTTTTTTGTTTGTATTATTTTCTTCCAAAGCATTAAGGGTAACTCTTATCTAATATTCACAAGAATTATCCGAAGTGCAAAAGCTTAATGTTTAGAGCTACCTGCCACCATCTTCTAGCAGAGTCCTAAATGGAACAATAAGAACTGTAATAAAGGTGTTTACACCACAAAGCAAGTGAAGCACAAGAGCAGAAAGAGAATTCCGAAACTTGGCTGCAGAGTAGAGGAAAAATAGTCGCTGTAATTACTGATAGTGTGGAAAAGGACTCTTGGTAGGTGGTTGGTTAGTCAGGGCACCAGCAACCCGTTAAGGTACTACCACTAGAGAGTTACTGGGTACTTTGATTGGCCATACAATTCTACATTGGATCACTCTCTCTGGTTTTGGCATATTTTTTCTTTGCCTACACATATGGTGAATAGTCTGGCCTATTCTATCCTTCTATCCACAGTTTCCTCTACCATCATACACCTGATAACACCAAAATGCCAAACAACTCTTCTTAGCTCAAGGGGTTAACTGCTGCACTGTATTGTTGTGTAGCTACTTTTCCTATCGATAAGCGTAGAAGAGACTCTTTAGCTATGGTAAGCAGCTTTTCTTGGAGGACACTCCAAAATCAAGCCATTGTTCTCTAGTCTAGGGTAGTGCCATAACCTCTGTACCATAGTCTTCCACTGTCTCAGGCAGAGTTCTCTTGTTTGAGGGTACACTCAGGCACACTATTCTGTTGCATTTTTCTCTCTCTTGTTTTCTTTTTGAAGTTTTTGTAGTATATGTGAAAGATCTACTTTGATGTACTTAGAATATTTTATTTCAATTGTTCTTTACTTCTCTTGCAGTTTGTTTATTTCTTTGTTTATTTTCCAAGTTGGAACCATTATGCTTATATCATCCCTCTTTCCCAACTAGTCTTGTAACTTAGCTAATAATAATAATAATAATAATAATAATAATAATAATAATAATAATAATAATAATAATAATAATAAAATCAAGTTGATAAAAGATGGCTGACAACATGTTCGTATAATCCGCTTCTTCTGGTAATATTTTACAAAGAGTTTTTAAATTTACAAAGATTCGAACGCGATGCCACACTCTGAAAACTGTGTACTCTCCCGATTAGCCTCAGGGACACCAGCACCGTTCCAACCCAGCATTTTCAACAGCGTCCTGAAGAGTAAGAAATATTAGCTTCATCTCCTGAATAAATAAAATTTTTCAGCCCCGGGTCTGTCCTAATTAATCCATCCCTGACATCGTGTTGGAATGCAAAACTCGCTAGCAAATTTGCAATATAAATGTTCATGAATGCAGATTTGTACAAATTCTAACACATATCATGTATATGTATATACATATATGTATGTATGTATGTATGAAGGTAATACATACATACATATATACATACATACACACACAAACATATATATATATATATATATATATATATATATATATATATATATATATATATATATAATACATGCATACATACATACATACACACATACATATATATATATATATATATATATATATATATATATATATATATATATATATATATATATATATATATATATATATATAATACATGCATACATACATACATACACACACACACACACACACACACATATATATATATATATATATATATATATATATATATATATATATATATGTATATATATATATATATATATATATATATATATACATACATACATACATACATGTATGTATGTATGTATGTATGTATATAGAACCACACGGTGCATGGTGCTTTTGAACGGCTCTTGGTTTTCCTTACAGAATCCACAACACTTGGTTGTCTCTACATTACCCTGATGCTCCTTGTAGATTTAGAAGCACTTAACCTCTAGAGAAGCGTAAATCCCTGAGTAAAAACTAGTGCTATTGGATCTGGAAGGGCTGTATTTTCATATAAAAAATCATAGCACTGGTCTCTGGTAGGTCTGGCGCTCAGATACTTTTATCTGTGGCTCTGTCTGATTTCCCAGCAGAAAGAGGAACTTAGACAGAGATAAGGCAGTTGAAGGCTGGAGCTTATATTGGAAATGAATATATTCAAATGAGAGCATCCCAACCAGGGTCTTCAGCTGTGTAATAACGGTCTATTGGAGTGAAGGCATTTTTAATTCAAGCTTCAGTCCCGTCATGCCTGCAACTATCGAATCTCCGCCTGTGTACACTTATCCTTAATCTCTATTGTAGAATTGTATTCGTAATCTCAGTTGTAGAAGTGTATCCTTAATCTCAATTGTAGAATTGTTTCCTTAATCTCAATTGTAGAATTGTTTCCTTATTCTTAATTGTAGAAGTGCATCCTTAATCTTAATTGTAGAAATGCATCCTTAGTCTTAATTGCAAAAGTGTATCCTTAATCTCAATTATAGAAGCGAAGGCCTTTATGAAATCAAATAACTCAAGTTCTGCTAGAGTTTTGTTCTTTGTGTGAAAACTAGATCATTTGTTCATCTGCTCACGACGGATTTACCATACAGATTTATCATAGAGAAAAATGGTTTATTGAATTAAGACATTATTTAGATAACCATGAACGAAATACTCAGTGATTTGCATGTCATAGTCCCTTTTTAATATACCTTTACAAGGCTAGGGGAAAGTTTCCATCCAGATACTTCTATGAATAATTCAATATTTGTTCCTTTTCTTTTTCAGGGAGGTCTGATGTTTTTAATTCATAAAATAAAAAAGGAAAAATTAATAAAATGGAAAGAACACCAAGAAGAAGAAAACCTTGACCTGAGGTAAGTGTTAAAGAATCACAGAATTTTGATAAAGGATTGTTTACTGTATCAATTGAGAAATGGATGCAACAAAATTATTCCCTAATTTCTGCATATTTTTATTTTTTCAGTCATTCCAGCTTTTTTCATTCGCATTAAAATCTTTATACGCCATTACCGAAACATACTCATGATTATACTTCATACTTAGCCGTAGTTGTGTGATATTAAGTTCAAGTACATGCTTTTGGCGACTATAAGGGGCTATCGAATTGTTCAAAGTATTCATAAAAATGTATATGACTACTTACTCTAAGTTCTTTTCCAAGTTGAATACCCTTTCCTATTTGCATGTTTGTAAACTTTCCATATATTTCCACCAGTCCTAGTAGAATGAGTAGATACATGTACAATTTCATCTAATGAATTTCCTAAAATATTTGTTCTACGATTCATTATTTGATTTGTTATTTGTACTGACGGAAATAAGGCCCATAGATTATAATATAAGATTAAAAATGGTTCTATGACCATACGTGTACTAATAGATATTCTATAAGGAGAGGTTGAAGGTATCCTTTATCTGAAGGTCTGCCAAAAACCCTAATCCTGGTGCTTTAATTCCTGTTTACCAGAAAGGCCTTTTTTTCTTTATAGCCTACATGGAATTAGCATTTTTTTAGTTTCTTATACTCCAAGGGGAGTTCAGCTTTATTTTCTCTCTCTCTCTCTCTCTCTCTCTCTCTCTCTCTCTCTCTCTCTCTCTCTCTCTCTCTCTCTCTCTCTCTCTCTCAGGATATTGGATACCAATGACACATTCATTATCGATAAGAGATTACAAAACAAGATAAGGAAACGACACCAGATTACCGCCCATCGAAACGTCTCATCCCGTCTGCCAATGGCAGTCCAGATGAAACAGACCCATTAATTCTTTCCCAACTGAGATTGGACTTTATAACAGATTTGATGGCCCTCGAAGGCCAATTCAGATTCAGATATTAAAAGATTGTATCATGCTGTTACTGGAATTTATGTAACTCTGCCCTCATATATTCATTCCGATAAGAGAGAGACTTTTTCCTTAATATAAAACAATCTAGGATGTCGCTTGTAGTTTACCGTCTCTTTGTGGGGTTTACTCATATGCTAGAAGTTGAGACTTGTCGTCAGATCTCTCTTGAATTCGTAGTCGCTCGTAACATTTTTCCTCTCCAACTTGGTTGGAGAATTATTATTATTATTATTATTATTATTATTATTATTATTATTATTATTATTATTATTATTATCTCGAGACTACCCTATAAATATAACATCGTAACTACCGGGTTTTGTTCAACTAATTTATGATAGCAATAATAATAATAATAATAATAATAATAATAATAATAATAATAATAATAATAATAATAATAATAATAATTATGCAGTTGGAAGGTTATGCATAAATCTTAATGCCAGCTGTTTCCGAAACGAAGAGAGCGATCAAGTTAAACAGTAGCTGATGGTCATTATTCTTTTTATGACTATCTTGGATAATAATATATTTTATCCATATAAATCTTCTACATTATCAGTAGCCTACTGATGGCAAAAGAAGCCTCCATGGATCTGGCTAAACGTATGTTTTTGAAGCTTCCAGAGATACACGTGTGTTTTGGAAGCCTCGGAACGAAGACCTGCCCAGCTCAAATGAAGGCTTGCCCAGTGTACCAACCCTTACTAGGAAGGACTGGGTAACCCTCAATAGATATAGGGTAAAAATGGGCCATATGTGATGAGAGCATGATGACAGGTAGATGGAGATGGTTTGGGCATGCTCTTCGCACTCCCCAAGAGAGATTAGTTCGCCAAAGTTTCAGCTGGGCTCCACCAGGCACTAGAAGAGTTGGAAGACCCAGGTCTATATTACTGAGAACTATGAAGTGTGAAGTAGAAAATGATGAATGAAGGAGTATTGAATTAAAAGCTCTAGATGGAGACGACTAGCAAAATCTAACCGATGCCCTTTGCGTCAATAGGCGTAAGAGATGATGATGATGATGAAAAATGGGGAAAAATTGGAGTTAACCGCCACAAATGGGGATTAGCCACAGGAAGGCATTGCCGTTTGCCTCTCTGAGGTGTTGATATGAGCAATGTGGGCTCAGTGGTCACCCTCGTAGGATGTGTTCCATTTTTTGTAGTGTTCCCCCACATGGGCATTTAGGATTGATAGCTAATCCCTATCTCTGTTTAGGGTTACCCAGTCCTTTCTGGTGAGGGTTGTTCCACTCGGCAGGCCTTCATTTAGGCTTGGCAGCACCTCATTGGATTGGCAATGGTCACTTTCCCGCCACTTCTCTAACCTGTGAGCAACTGTCCAGATTGGATCTACTCCATACGCTATTGTGAAGCTTTTGCAGGATTTCAGTCTTTGCCTTGATTTCTGGTGATTGTGAAGTGGATGCTTTGGGTCATTAATTTGTTCATTATTTTCAGGTTTTACTAGCGTTTCTCGTCGGATTTAGGATGATGGGATACCAGCTACTTTGTATAAAGATGGTAGAGGTATCGATTTCAGGGCGCAAGTAATAGTACAACAGGACATATTTAGCTCTAAGTCTACCTTATACGCATAGCATGACATTGCCCACACTGATGCAGAGTTTTTTGTTGTAGAGTAACAAAGTGCCAGACCTGCATGTCTCAGAGTCTCAGGGTCTGTTTCCCAGCTGGTGTTGGCGAGTTTGCTGAGGAGGTTGTCCGTAGTTGCTACTTTGTTTACTTTTATTTGTATGCTCTTTCAAGGGTGACACCTAATTAGACTGGGTTGGGACGATTTTCCAGTTCTTTGTCACCCCATTGGATTTTTAGCTTTCAGTTTGCCTGGTGATTGTTCAGGTGGAAGGCACACACCTGTGTTTTGCAGGGATTGGCATTGAGGTAGTACTTTTTGACGGTCTTCCTTTGATGGTGGTAAAGAAATTTGATTGTGTGAAAATGCAGAGGTCATCTGCATATATGTACTTACAGATGTTCTGGTACTGCGGCTGGCCATTTATATAGATGTTAGATATTGTCGACGCCAGCACTGACCCTTGTGGAAGGCCGTTGTTCTGTATCCTCTATATGCTTTTTCTGCCTTCCATTCTACGAAGAATTACCGACTTGTAAGCAATGCTTCAATGCTGTGGACTATGCTGATATTCCATATAGTTTAAGCCACCTTCAGAAGGAGTGATCTATCGTTTACAGTGTCATATGCCGCGGTAATGTTGACAAAGACTGTACTGGTGATTTGCTTCATATCAATCCCATCCTCGATGTATTGCGTCAGCTTTGATACTTGACTGCACCAGGATCGACCTGGTATAAAGCCAGCTTGGTCTGTCGACTGTTGTTCTTCAGCAGTTGGTTGGATACAGGCAAAGATCATTCGTTCATATAGTTTGTACACGATGTACAATAAGGATATTGGTTGATAGCTTTTGGGAGATGATGGGTCTTTCCCTGGTTTCAACAAGGCTACTACTCACTACTCTTCCTCTTCTCCAAATCTTTCGGATTTAGAAGGTCATTTCACAGGAAGCTCCCACAGATGTGGCGAGACATATGACATATATTTTGGAAGCCTCCATAAGAACTGGCCAGTCAGTGACATATAGTCGTTGGTTTGGAAGAGTGGTTATAACGATATACAGTTATACTAGGACAACCAAGTTGGTTACACACCATGAGCAATAATATTCACTGGAGCCAAGCCCCCTTCAGCTATCCAGTTCCTTGAGGTGCTGTAAAAAAATATAATAGAATAAGTAATTTGATGAACTGCTTGGTAATGAGCCTTCTATATCAGGAGAGGGCAAGCGAGTATAAACATTTCTCTGGTAATTTAATCTTTGTAAGTGCTTCAGTTTCGAATCTCCTGGCAAAAAAAAAAATCAGGATTTTGTAATCCCGAGAGAGAGATTGGATCCAGAGCAATTAGTGATCCAAATTTCACCTGACTCCCCCAAGGATGCTATTCATATAAAAATTATTCTCGTCACACGAAGTTTAGTAAGACTAAAATCTAGCTTCAAATGATGGTTGGGAAGAAATGAGCTATGTTCGTTACGAGTAGAGTCATCATAAAACGAACTTCTCACACTTATCCTGTATAACTTAATTCAGCCGATCACATCTGTGTCGGCTCCAAACAGATATAAATAATTAGGTGACTAATTATCTCACCCTCATTGATAGTGACCAAGCGACAAGAAGTCTAAAAAGTCTCATTATTATCGAGTTCATAAAATTAAGGAAATTTCGATAAAAAATAAAACTAAAGCACAAGACCTGTAGATATTTTGTAACGAACGGTCGTCAAAATCTTTAGACCTAGTCGGCTTTAAAGTTTAACAGGTAACTGCTTGTCAATTAGAAAATTGACAGTTGGTCACGTGGTCCTATTTCCCTCCCCCACCAATGGTGGGGGGGTCTCTCCACCAACCGGTTACTGAGCCATTCTTTAATCATTTGTTGCCATAGAAGCACGTTTGTGCTGTCGCTCCAACATTCTGATATAATTGAATTTATTTAGAATTCCTTTTGGTTTTTGTTAACGACTACACCTTGGATTTGTCGCCTTCAAGTGGTTTTGGAATCTTTTGATGGTGTTAGTGTACTATGAGTATGCCATCTGACTCTGAGACTCGACGCTCCTGCAGTAATTGTTCAACTAGGATAAGTAGAAAGTTTGCCTTTGATACTCATTCTCTTTGTCAGGCCTATAGGGGTATTAAGTTTGACGTGTAAGGGTTGGTCTAAAGAAGACCGAAAGTTATATGTCAAGCATATGGACTTTAGCCAAGAGATGTAGTATTTTTGAGTCGAGTAAGACCACAAAATGTGGTCTACCGGAGGATGGGGTTAGATCTTCACCTTCCCAGGAGATTAGTTTAGTCGTAGGGGAGGGGTAAAACCTCCGAAGGACAATGTCCCAGCAGAAAGGTTTGATAGTTTTAGCTCCTCTGTAGATGTTGCCCGGTCCGTTTCTCCTGCTACAACGGTTACCACTGATAGTTCTATGCTATAATAAGTTGTTTTGATAAAGTGCAAGCTATTTGGGAGGCAAAGTTCTCAAAGGTGAGTGAGGACATTTCCTCTTTAGTGAATTGCTTTGATGCTTTAAATGTTCCTGTATTGTCTTCCAGCTCGGCACCTGCCCTTGGTACGCTAGTCGCTGAGGCGAGTGTACACCATGAGGTGATCCTTTTCCCAAAGCAGGGCAAGTCGCAGGTCCAGTTTGCCATTACCCCTGATGGGTGTATGAGCAACTTGGGCGAAGAAACCCCATCGCTACTTCGTTCTCCCCATCATCAGCGAGGGAACACCCCTACACCTTCACAGGCTCCTTTATCTTCAGATCCAGGGAGGTCAAGATTTCGTTCTCTTTATTGTCAACGAGGGAGCTCCCCTGCGCCTTCGCAGGACCATGAACCTCCAGACCCAGGGAAGTTTTCTCCTAGATCCAGTTGCAGCAAATATTCTTCTAGGAGCTTGTCTCGCAGTAGGAGGCATACCTCTCAACAGTCCACCTCAAGTATGTCTCCCAAGGGTAGATCCACATCGAGACCCAGTCACAAAGAACTGTCTCATCACTCTTCAAGCAGCACACCCGCACTCTCATCCCTCAGGTCCACGAAGGACTCTAGTGTTTCCTCTGTCTGAAGGTCCAGAAGCCAGTCTTCAAGGAGAAGCAACCGGAGTTGGTCCCATCATTTCGCCATGGTTGGTATCACAGTAAAAGAGTGCAAGAGACTAGAAGCCTCCGTTAGAAGAATACAGGAGGTTGGGAACATGCTGGCTTGGCTGTGGTATGTATTGACAGCTTTTCTGAAGGAACCTTCTCCTCACAACGCACCGACCCCTCTACCTACAGATAGCCAGGTCTATTAGACGCTGTCTTGAGAACCAGATGAAGGGAATACCAGATGTTTGTAAAACACCTTTTTGAACCTGCAATTCTGGAGGATCTTCTCTCTCTAGGGTGCAACTGTCTTCCAAGATGCGGAAGGAAGATATGCTAAATGATTTGTTAAAGAAATCGCTTTCATATAAGCCGCAACAGAAACAGTCTTACTCTCGGAGGGATTCGGGCAAACGCCCTATTCCTCAGTAAGGAGGGCGAGGAAATGATAATAGATATGGGAAGAAGTAGAAGTCCAAAGCTGCCGCTTCATCAAACTTCCAAGTCAGGAAGCAGGACAAGAAGAAGGACTTTAGGTCCTCATAGAACCCTGTCCCAAAGGGTTTTCAGAAATAGGGGCCAGTTCCTTCACACGGACACGTACAAGTGGGTGGCTGCTTACAACATCGTTGGCAGGCTTAGGAGGCCCTGAATTCTGACCCTTGAGTGACCATTGTACTAAGGGAAGGTTACAGGATACCTCTCAAGTCTCAACCACCCTTGACCAGTTATTCACCACTATCCATCAGTTACTCCGGCAGGTTCGTAAAGCAACAAGCCCTCAGGGAGTAGATGCTACAGCTCAAGTTCAAGGGGGCCATAGAGCCAGCCCTGCCCAACTCTTGGAGTTTTCACAGCCACAAGTTTGTGGTGACGAAAGGCTCAGGGTGTTGGAGACCCATCATCGATCTCTCTATCCTCAACTCCTTCGTAGAGATTACGAAGTTCAAGATGGAGACTCCAAAGACGGTTCTTCCAGCTATAAGGGAAGAGAACTGGTTCTTTACCATCGACCTCCAAGCCTCAATTCATCAGGACTCTCGCCATCTTCTGCACTTCCGCTGTGGAGAGGAGACTTGACAGTTCAAGTGTCTCTGCTTTGGACTGGCAATGGCTCCTCAGGTCTTCACCAGGATCATGGCCCCAGTTGCAGCCAAACTCCACCAGATAGGTATTCGGATTTGCTGCTATCTGGACGAGTGGCTCTTCCTATCTACTTCCCTTCAGGAAGTTCTTTGTGTGAAGGAATTGGTCCTGGATCTTTGTAATAAAGATAAACAATAAGAAGACTTCTCTCACACCATCACAACAGACGACTTATTTGGGAATGAAGATTGTGTCTCCTCTTTTAAGGGTCTTCCCATCTCAAGAGAGGAAAGACAACCTCAGGAGAATTATAGAGGAGTTTTTGTTACATCCAGCCCCAAGAGTTTCTCTATGGATGAGCCTTCTAAGCCACCTTGCTTCTCTCACGTTACTAGTTCCCAACGGAAGACGACGTATGAGGGATGTTCAATTCACGTTGAGACAACATTTGGACTGGCAGAACAACACCAAACAAATTCAATGGACAGCAAGCACTCAGGAGGATCTTCTTTGGTGGTCCCAGGAGATACACTTGAATGCAGGACTATCACTCAAAGTCCTCGAACCTACGCTTGTTCTGCATACGGATGCTTCCGACATAGGGTGGGGAGCTTTTCTAGAGCAGGTGAGCATTGCTGGGTTATGGACTCCTTCCCAGAGCTCCAGGTCCATAAGCTGGAGAGAACTCAAGGCAATCAGGGAGGCTCTTCTCCACTTCACACCTCTTTGTTCATCCAATGTAGTCGTGGTGTATGCAGACAACTCCACCACGATCTCCTATTTGAAGAAGGAAGGGGGAACAAAGTCCCAACCTCTCAACCTTCTTGCTCAGAAGATCTTACAGTGGGCAGAGAATCACGTTATTCTCCGACCCCAATTCATTCAGGGAAGAAGAACGCCATTGCGAACGCTCTCAGTAGGGGTGACCAGGTGATAGGTTCCAAATGGATCCTTTGCCTTGAGGTAGTAGATTGCCTTGTACTCCTTTGGCTAGCAAACATAGACCTGTTAGCAACTGCTTTAAATTTCCATCTTCCGGCATATTTCAGCCCTCAGAAAGATCATCAATCTGCAGGGGTCGACGCTATGCTTAAAGACTGGAGGAACCTACAGACTTATGTCTTTCCACCATTAGGGATGATAGACTAGGTCTTACACAAATTTCAGTCATCACAGAGGTGCACAATGACCCTGGTAGCCCCGTTCTGGCCTCAGAAGGAATGGTTTGCAAGACTCCTGGAACTTTCCATAGACATTCCAAGGAGGTTGCCTGTCAGGTAAAACCTGTTACGCCAACCACACTTTCACAGGTTCCACCTTCGACAGCCTTCGTTACATCTAACCACCTGGAGACTGTCAAGCGTATCGCTAGAGCGAGGGGATTGGGTGAACAACCCACCAAGGCACGAAGACACACTACCAATTTAAACTACCAGTGTAAGTGGGTAGTTTATAGAGGTTAGTGTAAGAGGAACCACCACACTTCGTCTAGAACTACAGTTCCGAGGATTGCAGATTTCCTCCTTTATCTACGGAAGGAAAGACTGCTTCCAGTGTCAGCCGTTAAAGCTTATAAGTCGGCACTAGCCTCTGTGTTTAGGTTGTCTTTTGGTGAGGTTTATGAGGACCCTATTCTCTCTGTCCTGATCAGATCATTTGAGATTGAGATTCCCAAGTTTTCCATTAGTCCTCCCAAGTAGGACTTGAATGTGGTTCTCTTGGGTTAGCATCTCTGCAAGAGTTGATTACCAAGACTCTTTTCTTGGTTACTTTAGCTACAGTCAAGAGACTGGGAGAGATACAAGCCATCTCTGTTTTTGTAGGCACAAGAGGAAAGGACATGGTCTTTACTAACCTTTCAGAATTCAGAGCCAAGACGGAATCAGAGTCCAACCCTCTTCCCAGAGAGTTTCTTCTTACTTCTTTAAGTGAAACAGTTGGGCATCTGGAGGAGGAGAGATTGTACTGCCCAGTGAGAACCTTGCCTTATTATTTAGCCAGAACCAAGGCTATCCCTTACAGACCCAGGGCTCTCTTCGTCTCCCCTAAACTACAATTGAAGGCCATGACAGAAAATGCTATTTCTTTCTTTATCAGGAGACTCATAGGTAAGGCCTCTCCCCAATCTTTATCGGACAGTGCGTCCAAGAAGGGAAGAGGTACCCACAGTCTAAGGGGTTATTCCGCGTCCCTTTCTTTTTGGAAAAACTCTTCATTGAAGTCAGTCATGAACGCTGCTTTATGGAGAGGGAATACAGTTTTTGCTTCCCACTATCTCAAGGACGTGGAGTTGGTGTATGATTACATACGATCTCTCGGTCCAATTATCGCAGCTGGAAAATTTGTTGGTTAACATCTACTTGGCCTTCCACCCTAAATACTTAGTGTATGTAAGGAAGAATGAAAGGTATGAATGAAATGGGATATGAATAAAGGCTCACTCCGTGCAAATGAAAACCTCGCGTAGGCAGGTTGTATAAATGCATGAGAGGAAGTAAGGTAGTGACGGCCCATCGGGGGCCTACACCTACCTTACTTCACAGACATATGACTAGACTAACAAACTTAACTGACGTATGCAAGTTGTTGATACAGGGTTAAGAACTTAGTTTAGAATATGGTAGTTAGTCGACTAGGCGTTAAGACTGACCCAGCCATGACTAAACTTGACTGATGGTAATCCAGTTCACTACAACACTTGGAAAGGTCCAATGTCAGTCAAAGTAACTACTCTGAGGTCCTCTCAGGTCTGTTTGTATTCCTTAAAGATTACTTAATTATATCAGCTGTTAATATTTGTACTTACGCCCTCCATCCAGGGTAAATGCTGGTAATCGGCTGAATTAAGTAATACAGGATAAGTGTGAGACCAAGGAATTCTTAAATTTAAATTTAATTTTCGAACACTTACCTGTATAACTTCATGGAAGACCCTTCCCAGCTCCCCATATTATACTTAAGCAGGTTTACGACAACATATTCTTAAAGAATGGCTCAGTAACCTGTTGGTGGGGGGAGGAAAAGAGGACCACGTGGCCAACTGTCAATTTTCTAATTGACAGGCAGTTACCTGTTAAATATTTAAAGCCGACAAGGTGTAAAGATATTGACGACCGTTCGCATCAAAAAGTCTACAGGTATTGTGCGTTAGTTTAAATTTTTTTATCGAGAAAATAGAGACTTTTTGGACCTGTTGTCATTTGGTCACAATCAATGAGGGTAAGATAATTAGTCACCTAATTAGTTGTATCTGTTTGGAGCCGACATAGATGTGATCGGCTAAATTAAGTTAAACAGGTAAGTTTTCGAGAATTAGTTTTAAATTTAAAAATTCATAGAGACAGAAGGAGACAAACTAAAGATTTTATTACTTGACAGAAGCAAAGACAGAGAACAGATCCCTGTAAGACGCCACGGGTAAATAAAGTATTTTGGTAAGAAAGTTAAAATGAGTCTACAAAGAGGAATGAATTCTTAATCAGGGAGATGAACTGACAAGGTCTTATACCAGGCCCTGTCAAAGACCTCGAAGGTATCCAGACTAATTGCATAAATCCCCCAGGTATGTTGAGGAAGGACGACCCGACACTTGTGTGAAGGAGGATAATTGTTCTCCTCAAGCTTTAGTTTTCTTCCTGGAATTTTGCTGGATAAAACCATGAAATTTGTTACAAAGAATTTCATCATCCTATATTAATCATCTTCAACACAATCACTCTATTGAAATAAATGACTTAAAATCTCTCTTACGGGAGATCAGAGAGAAGATTGTCAGATTATAGAGAAACGAATATTGAATAGTTTTCAAGCGTATTGATAATAGAATTAAGAGTAATTGTGAGATAAATGATTTCAGGTAGTCTCTCTTCTTAACTACAGATATGAAAGATAAAAACCAGCGATTGCGATAAATAAAGCTCATCTGGAGACTCTACAAAACGAAGGAGGGAAGCTGTCAAGCCACATTCTCAG
>NC_090736.1:25049432-25054432 GCF_036898095.1 Palaemon carinicauda | reverse complement strand
ATTACATTAATAGTTAACCTACATTAACACGGAAATGAAAACACTCCTGATGTAGGCTTTCACAGAGACGAATAAAGTCAGAAGACCAATCATGGACGAGACCTTGTTTACGCTAACCGCGTAGCGCAACACAAACAGCGGTGAAAAATCACTAAAGGCGCCGCCCTCTACTCCTTCAGAGATGAAATGGAGGCAAACCAAAATCACTACCCTTACCAAAAGGAAGATAGGTCTCAGCTTTAACGGGTACAGTAGTGATGGGTTCTGGTCCGTGGAGAGTCCTTCTCCCCGCTGGCAACACACAATTACAGCAAACCCTCACCATGCACAGGAGAAAGTGATAGCATTTAACTGCTGCCGAGTTGCTCCTCCAAAGGCGGCGATCAAATCCTCCACCGCCTCCTTCACTGAAGACACTGGATCACTCCCACTAGTAATCTCCAGCGGTTGAAGAGCCAACTCACGGTGAGATCTTCAAGTTTGAAGATGGCAGCTATTTCCTCACTCCCATTTACCTCCAATAAAAGGTCCCTCGTCACTTCGCCCAATACTCCCAAACAGTCAACATGGAAAACAAAACAAAACATTCCATGGGTGACGTACCAATCTTAGCCTAATACACCAACCACTAGATGGCGATGAAAAGAAAATTAAATTAAAGTGACTTTAGGTGACACTCAAAATATTACTTTATCAATTAAGATAAATTAACCAAAATCCCCGGTATAGTTTGTTACATTTCCCCCCTTAAATAAAAATTTTTATGGAATAAAAATGGATAGATAAAGTCTCAAGTCAAAGCAACCCCTATTTAGTTTATCAAAACTAGCTGGTTAATTTACCCTTCAAAATATAATCTGAACACTAATAATTTTAATACTTTAACTAGTGTCATCCTAACAATAACCAAAAAAAAAAAAAAAAAAAAACAATCTCCTGAAATGTGAAAAATTTCATTATCACAAGAAATCAGCGGGATAAGGCATCTGAAACAACGTTCTCTTTCCCAGAGATGTGCTTAATATCCAGACTCCATTCCTGCAACAATAAGCTCCACCTACACAATCTCTGATTGTGACTCTTAAACTTTTTCAAAAAAGTTAAAGGATTATGATCGGTCCAGACTTCAATCGGTGTCCTGCAGCTGGAAAGATAAACCTCAAAATGTTCAAGAGCGAGAATCAGGCTCAAGGTTTCCTTCTCTATGGTGGAATAATTCTGTTGTGGTTTAGTTAATTTCTTTGAGAAGAAAGCCACTGGATGTTCTACCTGGTCCTCCACCTGCGACAAGACAGCTCCAACACCCACATCACTGGCATCTATTGCCAACTTGAATGGTACTTGAAAATTAGGGGCTTTCAAAATTGGATTAGTTAATAAGGTGGATTTTAACTTATCAAACGATTCTTGACATGCGCTCGACCACTGGAATTCCACTCCTTTCTGCAATAAATTAGTTAAAGGATTAGCTATTTGTTAAAAATTAATTATAAATTTTCTATAGTAGCCTATCATTCCCAGAAACCTGCGAATGGCTTTCTTGTTATCCGGCACCTGAAAATTTACAATTGCCTCTACATTTGCAGACTTTGGTAGTACTTTACCCTGACCTACTTCATGTCCCAAGTAGACTACCTTCGCCTTTGCTATGTCACACTTTGCCAAATTAATCACCAACCCTGCTTGCTTGAGCTTAACAAACAGTTTCTCCATCCTCTTTAAGTGTTTAGCCCAATCATGGCTATACACGATGATATCATCAATATAGACCACTACTCCTTCCAGTCTACCCACAATCTTATTCATTAAACGCTGGAATGTAGCAGAGGCGTTTTTCATGCCAAAAGGCATAACCTTACAGGCATACAACCCTTCATGAGTTACAAATGCGGATACCTCCCTAGCCCGCTTAGTCAATGGAACTTGCCAGTATCCTTTTAACAAGTCAAATTTACTAATATACTGAGCATTCCCTATTTCATTAATACAGTCCTCTACTCGAGGAAGAGGAAAGCTGTCAGCCTCAGTGACTGCATTAATTCTCCTGTAATCAAAGCACATCCGGTACTCACCTCCCTCCTTCTTCACTAAGACTACAGGAGAAGACCATGGACTATTACTGTCTTCAATTAAATTGTGCTCCAACATATACTCTACTTCCTTGTCAATAATCTCTCTTTTTACTGGATTAGTCCTATAGGGGGCTTGCTTGATGGGCTTAGCATTTCCCACTTCCACATCGTGACTCAATACATTGGTAAGCCCTGGAGAATCCTGAAATAATTCTGGAAAAGATTCACATAAATTTACCACAGACTCCCTCTGATCCCTTTCTAAGTGTAGCAAATTCCCAGACAAATTACTTAGCATTTCCTGATTATTTCTGGGCCATGGCATATCAATGCTGGGACCTAAAACATTGGGCTCAACCCTATTGAGTAATAAGATTGGTTCCTTACTCACACGCTCAACAAAAGGCTTCAACATATTTGCATGGCATAGTTGATACTTACGTCGCCTGTCTGGTGTTTCTATCAGGTAGTTAAGACTACTAACTACCTTTGCAACCTTCCATGGACCTGAAAACTTTGCCGTTAAGGGATTTCCTGGAATTGGCAGCAGAGCAAGTACCTTATCCCCAACCTGAAATTCCCTAACTCTGGTCTTTATGTCGTACTTTTCCTTCATCTTCCCCTGACCAATTACTAGATTATTCTTAGCAAATTCCCATGCCTTAGTTAACTTACTCCTGGACTCTCTCAAGAACTCTATCAAGCTTACGTTAGGGTGACTCCCCTCCCAACTCTCTCTTATCACATCCAAAGGACCCCTTACCTTGTGACCAAAAACTAATTCAAAGGGGGTGAAACCCATTACATCACTTGGTACAGACCTAAAAGCAAAAAGTAAATACGGGAGAACTTTATCCCATCCTCCCGGATTATCCCCACAATATTTTTTTAACATGGATTTCAGCGTCTGATGGAATCGCTCAATCTGTCCCCTGGCTTTCTGGATGGGAAGGCGATGACCTGATATGTTGAACCTTCAACTCCTGTAAACTTTTACAAAAATCTTTGCTTGTAAAATTAGTCCCGCAATCAGATTGAATCGTCTTGGGCAAACCAAACCTGGAAAAGAAGTTTGTTAATGCATTGATGACCTGCTTACTCTTAAAACTCCTCAAGGGCACTGCTTCCGGGTACCTAGACATTCGATCCATTATAGTTAGTATGTATTGATTACCACTGCTGGTTTTAGGCAATGGGCCTACAATGTCAATCAAAATTTCCTGAAAAGGTTCCCCTACTGCTGGAATTGGTTTTAAAGGTGCCTTAGGGATTTTCTGATTGGGTTTACCAACCAGTTGACAAGTTTTGCAAGAATTAACAAACCTTTTTACCTCAGATCTCATCTTTGGCCAATAAAAGTGTTCAGCAAGTTTCCTAAAAGTCTTTCCAATTCCAAAATGACCTGCGAACACATCCTCGTGTCCCAACCATAAAATATTGTCCCTATATTTATGGGGCACTACCACCTGTTTCCTTACCTCCCAATCATCAGATGGAACCACAGTTGACCTACTCACCCTCAGTAGGATGCCGTCTTCCCACAGATACCGAGGTCTACTCAAATCAGAGTCTACCTCCACTCCTAATTCTCCAAACTCCTCCTTCTGAGCTAACCTAAGTGATTCCCTATCCCACCCTACTGAGCTATCCCACTCAGAGACCAGACTAGGACTCGCAGAAGCACTTAACCCAGAAACCCCTCCCTCTGACAGCTCCTCTAGACTATCCAAGCCTAACCCTTCATCCTCTATCCCAGACGAATGCGCTGCCGAGCGAGTCACAACCATTACCGGTTCAACTTCACTAACGGGGTCAGCATACCTGCATTGCACAACCGGGCAATCACATACCGTACCTGCCTCTATATCGTTAGCCAACACAATATCAACATTGCTTATGGGTAATACATCCACCATTGCCAACTTCATAGGTCCATTAATCCACCTTGAGTCTACCCAAAACTCACCCAGAGGACACGCTACTACCGTATTAGGAAATCCACCTAATACTACATACTCTGGCTCCTCCTCTCTGAAGTCCCAGGGCAATGAGGACCGTAAGATTACCGACTGGGCCGCGCCAGTGTCCCGTAGTATTCTCACCCGCCTTCCAGACCCTGACCGGTCTTTAGCGAAAACCTCGCCTTCTGCGACGTACTTACTGAAGCAACTACTTACCTGGGACCTGCTCCCAGCAACCTTACCAATTAAGCCTACCGGCTTTGACTTACCCTGCCCTTTCCAGGCAGTACAATCAGCCTTAACATGGCCCTTTTTCCTGCAGAAAAAACAAATGATTTCACTTCCACCCCTACTTGGTGATAACTTTGCCTTCTTTGGAGAACTCCCTCCATCCGACTTACAGACGTTACCGCTGCTTTCTCGCCCTTCTTACCTTTATCCCATTTATCGAGTCTCGATGAAAAACGATTTACTGACTTATGCGATAAAGTATATTCGTCCGCAGCAACCGCTACTGCTTCTATAGTTTCCAATTTCAAGTCTTCTAAATGTACTTTAAGTTCCATCCCAATATGATTTTTAAATTCCTCAATTAATATTAGTTCCTTTAAACTTTCAAAATCATTAATACCCTTCGCTTTTAACCAATCTAAAAACGCACTTACTTTCTCTCTAGCAAATTCAACAAATGTGCAGTTATACAGTTTACGCAAGTTACGAAAGCGTTGACGGTACGCCTCCGGTACCAGTTCATAAGCCTTCAATATTATCTCTTTGACCTGTTCGTACTCTGCACTCGTCTCTTCACTTAGCGCTGCATAAACCTTCTGTGCCTTACCGATCAATCTGCATTGAACTAAGGTAGTCCACATTGATTCCGGCCAACTCAGTTTTCTCGCTAATTTTTCGAATGCAGAGAAAAATTCTGCGACATCGGATTCATTAAATATTGGTACCAGCTTAATTG
>NC_090736.1:25011467-25026740 GCF_036898095.1 Palaemon carinicauda | reverse complement strand
GTAAAGGTAAAGGTGTCTGGTTTCAGTTCTTTTCACCAGCATAGATGCTCACCAGAATGTCAGCCGGGCAGCCCCAGCCACCTACTGTGGTGTCCAACCACAGACTGACCTCCCCAGTAAACATGTTATTTTTATTAATAAAATAAATTTTTGAATATACTTACCCGATAATCATGTAGCTGTCAACTCCGTTGCCCGACAGAATTCTATGGAGGGATACGCCAGCTATCACAATACTAGAAGGGGGTGTATTTACCAGCGCCACCTGTGGCCAGGTACTCAAGTACTTCTTGTTGACACCTCCTCAATTATTCCTCGGTCCACTGGTTCTCTATGGGGAGGAAGGGAGGGTCGATTAAATCATGATTATCGGGTAAGTATATTCAAAAATTTATTTTATTAATAAAAATAACATTTTTCAATATTAAACTTACCCGATAATCATGTAGCTGATTCACACCCAGGGGGGTGGGTGAAAACCAGTGTACAAGATTAAAGGATAGCTAAGTATCCCATATTTCATATAATCAGTTATCCACAATAACAATGAAATAATAAGTACCTGGTAAGGAAGTCGACTTGAACCGTTACTCTGCCTTTAATAAGATCGTCTTCCTTACTGAGCGCAGCGTTCCTCTTGGGAGGCTGAATCAACTCAAAGGTGCTAAAGTATACAGGGCTGCAACCCATACTAAAGGACCTCATCACAACCTTTAACCTTGGCGCTTCTCAAGAAAGAATTGACCACCCGCCAAATCAACAAGGATGTGGAAGGCTTCTTAGCCGACCGTACAACCCATAAAAAGTATTCAAGAGAAAGGTTAAAAAGTTATGGGATTATGGGAATGTAGTGGCTGAGCCCTCGCCTACTACTGCATTCGTTGCTACGAATGGACCCAGGGTGTAGCAGTACTCGTAAAGAGACTGGACATCTTTGAGATAGAATGATGCGAACACTGACTTGTTTCTCCAATAGGTTGCATCCATAACACTCTGCAGAGAACGGTTCTGTTTGACGGCCACTGAAGTAGCCACAGCTCTCACTTCATGTGTCCTTACCTTCAGCAAAGCAAGGTCTTCTTCCTTCAGATGAGAATTTGCTTCTCTAATCAGAAGCCTGATGTAGTAAGAAACTGAGTTCTTAGACATTGGTAGAGAAGGCTTCTTGATAGCACACCATAAGGCTTCTGATTGTCCTCGTAATGGTTTTGACCTTCTTAGATAGTACTTAAGAGCTCTAACTGGGCAAAGTACTCTCTCCAGTTCGTTCCCCACCATGTTGGACAGGCTTGGGATCTCGAACGACTTAGGCCAAGGACGGGAAGGAAGCTCGTTTTTAGCCAAAAAACCGAGCTGCAAGGAACATGTAGCCGTTTCAGATGTGAAATGACAAATTCGAAGATAATTTGTATTTTTCCTAACCATACAAACCTTAGCTATTTACAAAGGGTATTACTTTTAGCGTAGCTGAAATGGCGAGCCATTAGAATTTAACGAGGGTGTATTACCCCCGCGCTAGTTAGCGGGGGGGTAGGGGAGTGGTAGCTAGCTACCCCTCCTCCCCCTCACACACAGGTGAATACTCACTTTCACTTAGAGGTAGGACTTGTCTTGGGGGACAGGGCTGGCGGGCAAATATGTGTAAATAGCTAAGGTTTGTATGGTTAGGAAAAATACAAATTATCTTCGAATTTGTCATTTGTTCCGTAACCGAAATACAAACCACGCTATTTACAAAGGGTGACTTATCCCTTAGGAAGGGTGGAAAGTCCCCAGCCATACTGGCTTTGGCTTTACCCGGGGACTCAGAATCCGAGTGAGTCGCACTCGAGAAAAGGAGTCCCTGCACCTCACAAGTTCCTTGCACCGCAAGGAACCATGTGGCCTACGTAAGCTTGTGTGTGAAGGAAGAAGTGTGACCCGTCTTAGGCAGTTGACCTGGAGTTCCAGAAGGAACTCTGGGTTAGGACGTTCCCAATACCACCTCGTCAGGGTATGGGGGACGCGACAGTATTGACTCAATACTCGGAACACAAGGAAGCATGGTTTACCTGCAGAGGTTCGAGGTCAGCTATGCAGAGACCAGGATGCTGCTTCCCCGTAGAGGGGATGATGAAGAAAGAAGTAAGGGCCAGACATACTTCTTTCGTTCATGCAGACTAAAACCTGATAACAATGCCCTCAACCTTCTGCTACCTGTCCAAAAAGGAGCCTGAGGTTAGACCAGCTGTTGTGTAGCCACCACAGAGCGATAGAAAACGTATCGAGACTCCTGTGAGTCACGCCCTGCAGGAAGCGGGCTGCGAAGGTCATCAGACGCTTCCAGACTCCAGCTTGTAGCACCTGCGTCACAGAGTAGTATTACTCGATGGCGAGGGACGTTGCGATGTATCCAACATCGTGCTGTAGGGCGACGTGACGGGGGAGGGTCTGAAGACAGGTCGAGATGAATGTCCTTGAGTCCGGGCTGAAGAGGTATACTGGTGACTCTCCCCCCATGTCCTCCTTGTGTTCCCAAATCGGCTGCAACTGAGGCCAAACTGCAGCTGTTCCCAGCGCTAACCTCTCGATTCCTGTACTGGCAAGAAAGAGAAGGTCTTGGGACATCAGACACAGAATGGAGACTCAAAATCTTGAATGAATCGGACCGAAGGGTCGGGACCCTCAGATTCTGAGTCTAGCCAACAACTCAGGAGCGAGCCTGAATGTTGCCTTCCCCTCTTCCTTAGAAAGGGGGGGAGTAGTAAGAGACCAAGAAGATTGCTTACACACTGGCCGTGGCCAGAGTGAGCAGAAGACCCAAGGCGGAATACAATCCGAGGCCTGTCGTAAAAGGGTCTTGAGAAGATCTCTTAAAGGACTAAAAGTCCGAGCCATGCTCCAAGTTGGAGGTCTTCCTCCGACTAGGGCAGGGACGATCGTAGCTTCGCATGAGCGAGGATAGATCCAGCGGGCAGGAAAAAGTTATTCCTTTAAGCCTGAAGGTCAGGGAAAGGCTGAGCGACAGGCTTCATTGCCAAGAGCGGAAAGGAGTTTCCTCCCGCCGAAAGGCAATAAGACCGTTATTGCTGGAGAAGAGGCCTCACGGGAAGAGGTATATCTCCCACGGCACCAACCACCTTAGACTCTTCACTTTGCCTGGGAGACCCCTGTGGATGACTATCGCAGATGACGCGACCTCCGTACCGCGACTGTAGCGGGTTGTCTCTTCTAGAGGAGGAAGCGTAGTGTCTCCAGGCATGAAGCCGAAGCGACGCCCCGGTTCGGGAGAGATGTCGCAGTGTGGTTGCTTGAGTAGTCTGCGCCGTGGGAGAAGCTCTCCTGGGAGTTCCGTCAGGGGAAGCAGAGGGTCCAGAAACCGTTCTGCGCATAGTCCCAGTGGAGCTCTCCCATTGAAAGGTTGACAGACAACCTGGTTTTGTTGAGACCCATTGTCCGCAGACAAAAAGGAGGGAAGACGCAGGCGTCGAAGTTGTCCCACCATCACCGGAATGCATCTTGCCAGAGTCTCGGGGTCTGAGACTGGGGGGAAAACTAGCGGAAGCTTGAGGTTCCAAGCTGTCGCGATCAGGTCCCCCAGACCAGCACTTGTTGGTTACCCAAGGTCAAAGACCCCTATGAGGCTCTGCTCGGATAGTCTGAGAGAAACATTCCCCTGCCTGGAATGAGAGAGCCGATGGTGGAATTGAGAGAATCTCAATCATCCCGGTATCTCTACTGCAAGATGTGAAGGTGTGAAAATGCGTCCCCTGCTGGTTAGCATGAAGTCGACACGCAACGGGGCGACTTGGCAGGAGCGGTAGGATCTGAAGAGGGGCCAGACTAAGGCCCTTAAGCCTGCCTGAATGATGGAGAGGTATCCTTCAGGTCTTGACCATAGGCCTGGACCGGAACATGCCCCCCCCCCCCCTTTCCTTTGACGAGTCCGAGAACCGCATCAAGAATGTGGGGAAAGGACGAGAATATCCACTACCATCAAGAGGCTCCATAGGTCAACACCCATTGCAGGTTTAATAGTTCCGCTGGTCCCATAGGGCCAGGGAGTCCGGTTAAACATTGCCTGAAGCCACCGGAACTTGGATCGCCCCACATGGAACTTATCCTGAGGCGACCGTTCGGACTATAAACGGGTCAATGAGGAAAGAAGAACTAGGAAACGTTCCAAGGTAGGGCTGAAAACTCTGCTTGACTGAGAACAGGTACTGCGACTCTCCTCAGTCTTGCCACAGTCAACCGAAAGGAAGGCTCGGAGGATGTGGTAACCGAATCTGGCGTCCCCAGGTGGTCACCCATCCAAGTACCGACGTTGCTTAACCTCGCTGGACGGACGAGAAGCGGGGTTTCCAACGTGGTAAGGCGGTTGACTCAATATCATGGCCAGATACTCCAGATGTTGAGGCAGAGGAAGAGAAGGCTCCAAGCAAAATACCATGAGCCCACACTCATGGTCAGCATTCGGAAGCTTTTCCCGGCGTTGAAGAAGGTCGAAACCCGAGCCTACCGGAGTTGACCAGCCCTCCAAACAGCAGAGGAGGCGGAAGTCTGCACCTGAGCGGCCAAGAGGAAGGCAGGGAGAGTTCTCTGGGGAAACAAACCTGCTATGCCACGGCGGGATAGCCACACTGCATCATAAGCAGGAATACTTGCAGTTTAGGCTGAATTCGACGAGCACCCTGGAAGATGGATGGAATGGAAACTGAAAGTACCCGTCCTTCCGATCCAGGGTTAAAGGAGTCCTGTCGCCTCGTTACCAGTCTGATCGATTCTGCTGGTCTACGCTGGCCGAAGTTTGTTCGACAAACTTGATCAGGGCTGAGAGGTCGACTATGGACATCCCCTCTCAGATCCTTCCTTACAAGAAAGGATCGACTGAGGGGGCCGGGGGTGAAGCCGTCGATGATCCTAAGGAAGACCTTCGCCTAAGGTATGGATCATTCTGCCCAACCGGGCAACTCTGCTGATGCTATGGCATAGAGGTTCAGAGACACTGAATTCGCTGACAGAGACGGCAGGCGCGATATCCTTGGCTACTCACAGAGATTGTGCGGGAATGGGCATCGGGAAGCTGTCATTCGGATGAGTAACCTTAAGCATCCTCCCAGCGAAAAAACCTGCAATCCTAGAGTTCGTGAACTCCTTTTAGGACTATGCCCCCCCGGGGGAGTCTCCCGTGCCATCTGTTCCTGACAGGAGGAAACTGCAATTGGACACCTTGTCCCAGTTGTCGTAGCCGATAACTTAGGCCGACGTGGTTGAAAGAAAAGGGAGCTGGAGCCCTGCAGAGTCTGGAAGAAAGCGCCTTGGAGGAGTGAAACTGGAAGTCGATTTACTCCGCACAGCAGATGTTTAAGTCTCTGTCCTTGGGCAAAGACAAAACTCTTCTCAAGGATGGAAGGGTGTCTGAGGTCGTTGACCTCCACAGATGAGACACCCGAAGGAAGCCTTCAGTCAGTGCGTCCAGATGGTACAACATCGAGCTTGTCCGCAAGTAGATACTTAACGACGAAAGGCCAAGGTGCCTGAGCTCGAGGGAGGAAAGTACCCTTGATCTTCCTGTAGCTTCCTTGAACCAAACCTCGGGCCGTAACCGAGGAGGGAAAGAACCTGGTAAGCTCCCAGAGGAAGAGGTAAGCAGTCACCCCTTGTCCGATGGAGAAATCTTCAACGGAAAGCCCCCCCGCCAAAAATCCTTCCAGGGCGGGAGAAGGAGAGAGTACTCGTGCAGGAGAGGGGACCCTCGAGACCGACCTCTTGGGAACCAACTTCGCCCTGGGGGAAGTCACCACGAAGTCCACTCCTCTCTTTCTCTTCAGCGTAGGAGAGACAGCCGCTGGTTTGTTACCCTGGCCGGTGAGTGCTGGTTTCATAACCCTCATTAACGCCCGTGCCAGCGGATCAAACCATGTCTGCTGCTCCAAGGACACAGAGTCCGAAATCCTCGCTAAGGTGAAAGGGATCGGGCGATCCTTTGGAGAGGACACGACGGTTCCTGCCTGAAAAGAAGGTGGGAAGAATGCTGTACTGACCTGTCTTCGTCCTGCACTACCAACCTGTGCTTGGATGGAGGTGATCCCGAGTGCCGCCTAGGAGCACGCGTCCCTGCTGCTACCACCGGCTGTGGAATTCGCCGCGAACTATGGTCGCGCGAGGGCGAACGGTCGCGCAAAGGCGAATGGTCGCGCGGGCGCACAGGCGAGTGGTCGCGCGGGCGCGCAGGCGAGCGGTCGCGAGGGCGCGCAGGCGAGCGATCGCGCGGGCGCGCAGGCGAGCGATCGCGCGGGCGCGCAGGCGAGCGATCGCGCGGGCGCGCAGGCGAGCGATCGCGCGGGCGCGCAGGCGAGTGATCGCGCGGGCGCGCAGGCGAATGGGCGTGACGGCGAGGGATCGTGCTGCCGCGTAGGTGAAGAAGATCGCTGGCGGTAAGCGATGGCGAGCAGCATGTGTAGGTGAATGATCGCGTGATAGGGTGCGATGGTGATCAGCATCCGCAAGAGGGCGAGCGTTCAGGGTTGTGCGATGAGGAGCAGCATGCGTAAGCGGGCAATCGTGCAGGGTTGTGCGATGGCGAGCAGCATGCGCAGGTGAATGATCGCGTGAAAGGGTGCGATGGTGATCAGCATCTGCAGGAGGGCGATCGTTCAGGGTGGTGCGATGAGGAGCAGCATGCGTAAGCGGGCAATCGTTCAGGGTTGTGCGATGGCGAGCAGCATGCGCAGGTGAATGATCGCGTGAAAGGGTGCGATGGTGATCAGCATCCGCAAGAGGGCGATCGTTCAGGGTTGTGCGATGAGGAGCAGCATGCGTAAGCGGGCAATCGTTCAGGGTTGTGCGATGGCGATCAGCATCCGCAGTTGAGGGTCGCGCGATGGCGATCAGCATCCGCAGTTGAGGGTCGCGCGATGGCGATCAGCATCTGCAGTTGAGGGTCGCGCGATGGCGATCAGCATCCGCAGTTGAGGGTCGCGCGATGGCGATCAGCATCCGCAGTTGAGGGTCGCGCGATGGCGATCAGCATCCGCAGTTGAGGGTCGCGCGATGGCGATCAGCATCCGCAGTTGAGGGTCGCGCGATGGCGATCAGCATCCGCAGTTGAGGGTCGCGCGATGGCGATCAGCATCCGCAGTTGAGGGTCGCGCGATGGCGATCAGCATCCGCAGTTGAGGGTCGCGCGATGGCGATCAGCATCCGCAGTTGAGGGTCGCGCGATGGCGATCAGCATCCGCAGTTGAGGGTCGCGCGATGGCGATCAGCATCCGCAGTTGAGGGTCGCGCGATGGCGATCAGCATCCGCAGTTGAGGGTCGCGCGATGGCGATCAGCATCCGCAGTTGAGGGTCGCGCGATGGCGATCAGCATCCGCAGTTGAGGGTCGCGCGATGGCGATCAGCATCCGCAGTTGAGGGTCGCGCGATGGCGATCAGCATCCGCAGTTGAGGGTCGCGCGATGGCGATCAGCATCCGCAGTTGAGCTAGTAGCTGGCGAACCATGTTCCTTCAGAAGTGTTGGAGAACGTTGGCGTGCCAGCTGTAACACACGTGGGCGATCCGGAGATCGCTGGCGAGCTGATGATCGCTGACGAGCTGACGATCGCTGGCGAGCTGATGATCGCTGACGAGCTGATGATCGCTGACGAGCTGATGATCGCTGACGAGCAGAAGGCTACGCGTGGAAGCCTGCGCAAAGAAGAAGAGTCCTTGACCCCGACCTGAACCGAAGTTCTAGATCGCGAGGGCGAACGTGGGCGCACAGGGCACGTAACAGGAACCGCAGGGAAGATCATCTTGAAAGCGCTGACGAACAGGAGAGCGCTGACGAACAGAAGGGCGCGCAGGGAAACCCTGACACGCAAGGGAAGAACCCCCGTGGGGGCAACCCTTTGCCCCGAAGGGATCGTTGTCCGCCGGGAGACTGATGTCCGTCGGAAGACCGCTGTCCGTCGGGAAGACCGTTGTCCGTCGGGAAGACCGTTGCCCGTCGGAAGACGAGATTAGACTGCTGTCCATCTGCACCAAGACGGAAGATCGAGAAAAAGAAGTTGTAGGCTGCAAACGGAGATTCAAAAAGGCGCCTCAAGCACCCTTATAGGGAGATGAGAGGCCCTTACGACGAGGCGGACGGAGGGCCTTACGGCGAGGGAGGCCAACAGCAACAGCAACAGAAGAAACCTCCGAAGAGGAGTCTCTATGAGTGTACTCTCTCGCGAACGAAAGAGAAACACTTCGTGGAAGAGACTGGTCAGCCAGTGACCTAAAAGGGGCAATCCTCCGAAGAGGAGCTCCTGCAGTTGCCCAGCCCCTTGAGCGAAACTGCAGGTGCGACCGCTCAGCACCAAGAGCATAGTCGCACGAAAAAAAGGCAAGAGAAGAACCCCCCAAAAGAGGAAAAGCTCAAGCCTGGACAGGAAAAAAACTTCCCTCGGAAGGAAAGTTATCCGCCCAAGGAGGCAAGCCTCCTGACTGTTCTAAAATGAACTGGAGAGCTGTCCGTCGACACGGGAGTACTACCAGTAGAAGGAGACACGCCCCTGACGACAATACAAGGGGGGAGGCAGCAACAGCCGAATCCCCAGGACTCAACCAGACAGCTCACACCGTTGCTATATTACAGAAACGAACTAGATCGGTAACTGTAAAAAAATAAAACAAATAATATTAGTACACATTCATTCCCCCGGGAAGGCTCCGAAGAGGAATCCCGAGGAAAAGGAACAAGAATTACACAACAGGCACGTGCCCTCACAACCACTTACACTCGCGGAAGGAGAGCTGTAACCAAAACAGAATTATAACAATTATAATTATGTAACTATGTAATTATGTAATTTAAAAATGAATGAACACTAAAGAAAAAAACGAAAACCCCGAAAGGAATCGTTCTACAAGCTGAAAAATTAACAACTACAATTAGATTCATAAACTAATTGAGACAAAATGTACGGCGTAGCAACCCCACCCACATGGGAAGGAAGCTACAAGGGCGTAGTAAAACATAGTAAAAGGGTGAACGACCTCAAGAGAGAGAGAGAGAGAAAGACCGAAGTCAAACTCGATCGCAACCCATAGAATTAGGCCGTGGTGGCCTAACTGCCGAGGCCTCCACGTAGATATCGTACACTACACACACACATCTGAAAAGGAAACTTACTTATTTCTATACTCAAATATATATACAAACATGAAAACATGTTTACATATATATTGAGTAAAAGAAAAGTAAGCGATTAAGTAAAGACAAAACAGACAATGGCTGCCAAGCGAGGACCAAGACAGAGACGTCTGTCACAGTCCGAGCCAAAAGTGAAAGTGAGTATTCACCTGTGTGTGAGGGGGAGGAGGGGTAGCTAGCTACCACTCCCCTACCCCCCCGCTAACTAGCGCGGGGGTAATACACCCTCGTTAAATTCTAATGGCTCGCCATTTCAGCTACGCTAAAAGTAATACCCTTTGTAAATAGCGTGGTTTGTATTTCGGTTACGGAACAAACCTATGTTCCTGCTGAAGGCGTGGATCTCACTTACTCTTTTACCTGTTGCTAAGCACACGAGGAAAAGAGTTTTTAATGTGAGGTCCTTAAAAGAGGCTGATTGGAGCGGTTCAAATCCTGATGACATTAGGAACCTTAGGACCACGTCTAGATTCCAGCCTGGAGTGGACAACCGACGTTCCTTTGAGGTCTCAAAAGACCTAAGGAGGTCCTGTAGATCTTTGTTGGAGGAAAGATCCAAGCCTCTGTGGCGGAAAACCGCTGCCAACAAACTTCTGTAACCCTTGATCGTAGGAGCTGATAGGGATCTTACGTTCCTTAGATGTAACAGGAAGTCAGCAATCTGGGTTACATTGGTACTGGTTGAGGAAAACTGCATTGGCCTTGCACCAGCTTCGGAAGACTTCCCATTAAGACTGATAGACTCTGAGAGTGGATGTCGTCCTTGCTCTGGCAATCGCTCTGGCTGCCTCCTTCGAAAAGCCTCTAGCTCTTGAGAGTCTTTCGATAGTCTGAAGGCAGTCAGACGAAGAGCGTGGAGGTTGGGTGTACCTTCTTTACGTGAGGTTGACGCAGAAGGTCCACTCTAGGAGGAAGAGTCCTGGGAACGTCGACCAGCCATTGCAGTACCTCAGTGAACCATTCTCTCGCGGGCCAGAGGGGAGCAACCAACGTCAGCCGTGTCCCTTTGTGAGAGGCGAACTTCTGAAGTACCCTGTTGACAATCTTGAACGGCGGGAATGCATACAGGTTGAGATGGGACCAATCCAGCAGAAAGGCATCCACGCGAACTGCTGCTGGGTCTGGAATCGGAGAACAATACAAGAGGAGCCTCTTGGTCATCGAGGTAGCGAATAGATCTATGGTTGGCTGACCCCACAGGGCCCAAAGTCTGCTGCAAACATTCTTGTGAAGGGTCCACTCTGTGGGGAAGACCTGACCCTTCCGGCTGAGGCGATCTGCCATGACATTCATATCGCCCTGAATGAGCCTCGTTACCAGCGTGAGCTTTCGATCTTTTGACCAAATGAGGAGGTCCCTTGCGATCTCGAACAACTTCCTCGAATGAGTCCCTCCCTGCTTGGAGATGTAAGCCAAGGCTGTGGTGTAGTCGGAGTTCACCTCCACCACCTTGTTAAGCTGGAGGGACTTGAAGTTTATCAAGGCCAAATGAACTGCCAACAACTCCTTGCAATAGATGTGAAGTGTCCTTTGCTCCTGATTCCATGTTCCCGAGCATTCCTGTCCGTCCAGTGTCGCACCCCAGCCCGTGTCCGATGCGTCCGAGAAGAGACGGTGGTCGGAGGTCTGAACAGCCAAAGGTAGACCTTCCTTGAGAAGAATGCTGTTCTTCCACCACGTTAGAGTAGACCTCATCTCTTCGGAAACAGGAACTGAGCCCGTCTCTAGCGTCATGTCCTTTATCCAGTGAGCAGCTAGATGATACTGAAGGGGGGCGGAGGTGGAGTCTCCCTAACTCGATGAACAGGGCCAGCGATGAAAGTGTCCCTGTTAGACTCATCCACTGCCTGACTAAGCATCGGTTCCTTCTCAGCATGCTCTGGATGCATTCTAGGGCTTGGAAGATCCTTGGGGCCGACGGACAAGTCCGAAAAGCTCGACTCTGAAGATCCATACCCAAGGAGACAATGGTCTGGGATGGAACGAGCTGAGACTCCTCAAAATTGACCAGGAGGCCCAGTTCCTTGGTCAGATCCATAGTCCATTTGAAAATCTCCAGACAGCGACGACTTGAGGGAGCTCTTAAAAGCCAGTCGTCTGACGGAGCCGGACACAAGATCATGATACTGCTGCACAGTCTGTAAACTGTCAATCATGGGCAAGCGAGGAAGTACAGTGACAACCCGAATCTGTCTAGACTGTCTGGGTCGTACAGACAACTCCTTAACGGGTTGCTGAGGTTGCCGCACTGCGTCACAACAAGTCCCTTCTGTTGGTTGTTGAACGTCTTCCCCGTGACACATTGACTCCGTAAACAAAAAATCCTCTAACAGGACTAAGCTTGGACTGCATGTCATGCAACACAGCTCAAGGTCTATGGGAGCAGGTGTGGTAACAGACGGGATTAGCGGCTGAAGTGTAACCATTACCTTCCCTGTAAGCATGTTATGCTTAAATAAAAGTCCATAAGAGGTTATGCAGCTAAAGGCTCCCTCCAAATGACAGAGTCCTCAAGGGAATATCAGAAGAAGGGAGAAAAGAACTTTCTCATCTACAGGGACCTTATCCTAGAAAAGCTAAGTTCTCTGAGTGAGAGTTCACTGGTGCAAAGCAGCAGACTAGAAGGGCAACGTTATGAAACTGCTTGACAGTCTAGTGAGTTGGCAACAACCCAAGATGTGTTGAGAAGCATGCGGTAAGGTATGCAGAGCATGATGTATGCAGAGTATGCTGTATGCAGAGCATGCTGTATGTAGAGCATGTTGTATGCAGAGCATGCTGAATGCAGAGCATGCTGTATGCAGAGCATGTTGTATGCAGAGCATGCTGAATGCAGAGCATGCTGAATACTGAGCATGTAGTAAGCAGAGCCTGCTGTAAGCAGAGCCTGCTGAAAGGAAAGCAGAGCGTGTGCATGGCGTTTAACATTTCTCAGAAATTTCCATGACCAGTGCTAGAGTGCTTTATGCATGCTTGCATGGGGTTTAAACCATGGTATGCTGAACAGCAGAGTCAGAACGAGCTGGAACAACAATAGTGTGGTTTCCTCTTCAAGACTCCGATGAGGGAACACCTGAGGCTCAGTCTGCAAAGGCTGAATAAAAGACAAGCAGAAGGAAGGCGCATGGGTGGAGGAGGCTGACTCCTAGCATGAGTGGTTGAACCCAAGGGTTGCGCTTGCTGAGCGGTTGGCGGAAGCGGAGTAGCAAGTTCCAGTTCCTGTGGTGTGAGCGGAGCGCGATGAGGAAGAGGCTGCGCAGAACAAGGTAAATGTCTCGCAAGCTGAGGCCTCCTGAGGCGCAAGGCTAAGGTGTTGTGGTGCTTGCCTTATGGAGGGTTGAGCTCGCTGCAGCAAGAGCTGAGGAAACTGACTCATGGACGGGAGAGGTTGTTGTACCTCAACCGAGTGTTGCATCACTGGTGGAGCAGCAAGTGGAGGCGGAGGAAGAGAGGTATAATCCTCCTGATCCCAATGTAAAGGTTGCCTTAAGAAAGGCGGAGGCTGAACACCACAGGGAACAGCAAACTCAGCACGTGTCTCAACATCGTACGCCTGGCAGGTGGAACTGCTGGCAGGTGGTACTCGCGATCAGGCGGAGCGAGTGTAGGTGGAGGGAGTGTAGGCGGAGGCGGAGGAGCAACACTCTCAGCCCGACACTCACTGCATCAAGTCCGAAAGCTGTGCTTGCATGGACTGTAGTAGAGTCCACAACATCATACGCCTGGGCAGATGGTACTGTGATCAGGCGGAGCGAGTGTAGGAGGAGGGAGTGTAGGCGGAGGCGGAGGAGCAACACTCTCAGCCCGACACTCACTCATCAAGTCCGAAAGCTGTGCTTGCATGGACTGTAGTAGAGTTCACAACATCGTACGCCTGGCAGATGGTGCTGCGACCAGGCGGAGCAGGTGCAGGCTGGGCGAGCACAGGCGGAGCAGGTGCAGGCTGGGCGAGCACAGGCGGAGCGAGAACAGTGGAGGGAGTGTAGGCGGAGGAGGAGGTGCAACACTCTCAGCCCGACACTCACGCATCAAGACCGAAAGTTGTGACTGAATGGACTGCAGTAGAGTTAACTTGGGGTCGGGCAGACACTAAGTTCTGCTGAGGTAAAGCCTTAACAGCAGAGATCTGTTGTGGCAGAACCTTACTCCTCTTAGGCGGAGTGTAATCAACTGATGACTGAGGAGAGTCAGAGCTAACCCAATGACTGCATTCGGGTTGTGAACTTTAACTTCGTACGTCTGGCATAGGTCTGGACTTAACGTTTAAGAAGTCTTGAGACCTGAGACCAGCGTTACTCTGCCTTTATTTTCTCCCCTAATCTCTTCTGCAGACGAGCAAAATAAGGGCTCAATCGTCTGCGGGTGGGAGTGACGGTCTCGGTAAGACACGCCCACAACCACCGAGAATACTTCTGTGCGCCGATCAAGGCCTGCTGAACCCTTATGCCCTTCGACATTGCTTCTCCCCTGGGCTTGGGAGCTTGCAAGAGGTCCCGGACTGGGAGGACGACTGGCGCGCACAAAAGTACCCTCACGCACTAATCACTCATCACTTTGATTTCTGTTTGCACTTATTTCACTGAACTCGAAACTTTAAGTGGTTTGTACCTGAAATACGCAATTCTATCCTTTCTCAAAGTTAGTAATTGCGAAAACAGAATTACAATGTAACAAAAAAAATCTAATGAAAGATAATTCAGTGGTTGGAAAGAGACTAAACACTAGATCACTCTAGAAACGTTTAGTTTCTTCCCCTAAAGAGACTAGGGAGAAGAGCAAAAAAACGATAACGACGTTACTCGTACGCCTGGCAGGCTTGAATGAAACGTTTATCCTCTTTCTCCCTCCGTCTCTATCTCTCTCTCTCTCTCTCTCTCTTGACTTAGAACCTGAGAGAAGAGCCCAATCATATATATCGTTAAAACATATTATTGTTAAAGGAAAAAAAACTGAAAAGTTCCTTTATTAGGATCAAAACCATTAAGTTAAGAAAGAATGAACAAAACGCTAGACACCGGTTACTCTTACTGCAACGTGAAACCGTGAACATTCTTTCTCTATCGTAACGATAGAGTGCAAGTTGAACGTTCTGAACGTCAACAACTGCAGAGACAAAACAAAACGTTAGTTCAGCTTTGAAAACAGTACGAGACTGTCAAAGAAAATCTTTCAAACTCTGTGGCGGAAATAGCATAATATGTTAACAGGTAAAACCGAAATGACGGGCTCAAAGTTTTATTAACTTCGGTAAAAGACCGCCTACTATTAGGAAGGTCGAATATAAACAAATATAAAAATTAATTTTAATGAGTTTATAATAAAAGGAAGTTAATCGAAGAGGCCTATAAGAGGCGGAGAGATATAAAATAAATCTATAACTTTTGTTAAGCAAAATTAAGAAAGAGAGTCTATACTCTCTTAGACACCAACACTTCCGTCTAAGGGAAAGGTCGGCCATTGAAAAGTGAACGAGAGTTCATACTCTCTCGTCACCAAAATTAATCAAATTAATTCCAAAAGCTAACTAAGCTAATATAGAAGTTTCCAGTAAAGCGCTAGCCGAAATCAAAGAGAAATACTTCACCAAAGTCGTGAAAATACTCCAAGAACATAAGCGTATCCCAGAATGTCTTGCCGGAAGCACGACAGAGGAATAATTGAGGAGGTGTCAACAAGAAGTACTTGAGTACCTGGCCACAGGTGGCGCTGGTAAATACACCCCCTTCTAGTATTGTGATAGCTGGCGTATCCCTCCATAGAATTCTGTCGGGCAACGGAGTTGACAGCTACATGATTATCGGGTAAGTTTAATATTGAAAAAGCTTAAACTCACGTCCCAGGCTGGGATCAATCTGCTGCCATGCGAATGCTAGGCGAACACAATACCATTGTACTAGCCAAGACCAAAGATGGTTTATTTAAGGCGTTCAAAGTGATACGACCTCCAAGGTTAGGTTAGGGAGGTAAGAGAAGCATTTCTCCCTTGATCATGTACTAACCTAGTGCTCTAGGTTAGGCTGGGGTAGTATATGTTTAGGTTATAATGCATCCTTGTATTTCACTAGAGTGTTTTCTTCGCTAGTTTTAGATGGTCTACTAGGGGGAGAG
>NC_090736.1:24991383-25003883 GCF_036898095.1 Palaemon carinicauda | reverse complement strand
TACAAACAGACCTGAGAGGACCTCAGAGTAGTTACTTTGACTGACATTAGACCTTTCCAAGTGTTGCAGTGAACTGGATTACCATCAGTCAAGTTTAGTCATGGCTGGGTCAGTCTTAATGCCTAGTCGACTAACTACCATATTCTAAACTAAGTTCTTAACCCTGTATCAACAACTTGCATACGTCGGTTAAGTCTGTTAGTCTAGTCATATGTCTGTGAAGTAAGGTAGGTGTAGGCCGCCAATGGGCCGTCACTACCTTACTTCCTCTCATGCGTTTATACAACCTGCCTACGGGAGGTTTTCATTCGCACGGAGTGAGCCTTTATTCATATCCAATCCCATTCATACCTTTCATTCTTCCTTACATACACTAAGTATTTAGGGTGGAATGCCAAGTAGATGTTTACCAACAATTTCTTCAGCTGCGATAATTGGACCGAGAGATCGTATGTTATCATACACCAACTCCACGTCCTTCAGATAGTGGGAAGCAAAAACTGTATTCCCTCTCCATAAAGCAGCGTTCCGGACTGACTTCAATGAAGAGTTTTTCCAAAAAGAAAGGGATGCGGAATAACCCCTTAGACTGTTGGTACCTCTTCCCTTCTTGGACGCACTGTCCGATGAAGATTGGGGAGAGGCCTTAGCTATGAGTCTCCTGATAAAGAAAGAAATAGCATTTTCTGTCATGGCCTTCAACTGTAGTTTAGGGGAGACGAAGAGAGCCCGGGGTCTGTAAGGGAGAGCCTTGGTTCTGGCTAGATAATAAGGCAAGGTTCTCACTGGCAGTTAAATCTCTCCTCCTCCAGATGCCCAACTGTTTCACTTAAAGAAGTAAGAAGAAACTCTCTTGGAAGAGGGTTGGACTCTGATTCCGCCTTGGCTCTGAATTCTGAAAGGTACGTAAGGACCATGTCCTTTCCTCTTGTGCCTACAGAAACAGAAATGGCTTGTATCTCTCCCAGTCTCTTTGCTGTAGCTAAAGTAACCAAGAAAAGAGTCTTGGTAATCAACTCTTGCAGAGATGCTAACCCAAGAGGTTCAAACGGAGCTCCTGCTAGAAGCTTGAGAACTATATTCAAGTTCTATTTGGGAGGACTAATGGAAAACTTGGGAATCTCAATCTCAAATGATCTGATCAGGACAGAGAGAATAGGGTCCTCATAAACCTCACCAAAAGACAGCCAAAACACAGAGGCTAGTGCCGACTTATAAGCTTTAACAGCTGACACTGAAAGCTTTCTTTCCTTCCGTAGATAAAGGAGGAAATCCGCAATCTTCAGATCTGTAGTTCTAGACTAAGTGTGGTGGTTCCTCTTACACCAACCTCTATAAACTACCCACTTACGCTGGTAGTTTAAATTGGTAGTGTCTTCGTGCCTTGGTGGGTTGTTCAGCCACTCCCCTCGCTCTAGTGATACGCTTGACAGTCTCCAGGTGGTTAGATGTAACGAACACTGCCAAAGGTGGAACCTGTGAAAGTGTCGTTGGCGTAACAGGTTGTACCTGACAGGCAACCTCCTTGGAATTTCTATTGAAAGTTCCAGGAGTCTTGCAAACCATTCCTTCTGAGGCCAGAACGTGGCTACCAGGGTCATTATGCACATTTGCGATGACTGAAATTTGTGTAAGACCTAGTCTATCATCCATAATGGTGGAAAGGCGTAAGTCTGTAGGTTCCTCCAGTCTTTAAGCATAGCATCGAACCCTGCAGATTGATGATCTTTCTGAGGGCTGAAATATGCCGGAAGATGGAAATTTAAAGCAGTTGCTAACAGGTCTATGTTTGCTGGCCAAAGGTGTACAAGGCATTCTACTACCTCAAGGCAAAGGATCCATTTGGAACCTATCACCTGGTCCCCCCTGCTGAGAGCGTCCGCAATAGCGTTCTTCTTCCCTGGAATGAAATGGGGTCTGAGAATAACGTGATCCTCTGCCCACTGTAAGATCTCCTGAGCAAGAAGGTTGAGAGGTTGGGACTTTGTTCCCCCTTCCTTCTTCAAATAGGTGATCGTGGTGGAGTTGTCTGCATATACCGCGACTACTTTGGATGAACAGAGGAGTGAAGTGGAGAAGAGCCTCCCTGATTGCCTTGAGTTCTCTCCAGCTTATGGAACTGGAGCTCTGGGAAGGAGTCCATAACCCAGCAATGCTCACCTGCTCTAAAAAAGCTCCCCACCCTATGTCGGAAGCATTCGTATGCAGAACAAGCGTAGGTTCGAGGACTTTGAGTGATAGTCCAGCATTCAAGTGTATCTTCTGGGACCACCAAAGAAGATCCTCCTGAGTGATTGCTGTCCATTGAATTTGTTTGGTGTTGTCCTGCCAGTCCAAATGTTGTATCAACGTGAATTGAACATCCCTCATACGTTGTCTTCCGTTGGGAACTAGTAACTTGAGAGAAGCAAGGTGGCTTAGAAGGCTAATCCATAAAGAAACTCTTGGGGCTGGATGTAACAAAAACTCCTCTATAATTCTCCTGAGGTTGTCTTTCCTCTCTTGAGATGGGAAGACCCTTAAAAGAGGCGACACAATCTTCATTCCCAAATAAGTCGTCTGTTGAGATGGTGTGAGAGAAGGCTTCTTATGGTTTATCTTTATTACAATTGTCCTTCAAAGATCCAGGACCAATTCCTTCACACAAAGAGCTTCCTGAAGGGAAGTAAATAGGAAGAGCCACTCATCCAGATAGCAGCACATCCAAATACCTATCTGGTGGAGTTTGGCTGCAACCGGGGCCATGATCCTGGTGAAGACCTGAGGAGCCATTGCCAGTCCAAAGCAGAGACACTTGAACTGCCAAGTCTCCCCTCCCCAGCAGAAGTGCAGAAGATGGCGAGAGTCCTGATGAATTGAGGCTTGGAGGTCGATGGTAAAGAACCAGTTCTCTTCCCTTATAGCTAGAAGAACCGTCTTTGGAGTCTCCATCTTGAACATCGTAATCTCTACGAAGGAGTTGAGGATAGAGAGATCGATGATGGGTCTCCAACCCCCTGAGGCTTTCGCTACCACAAACTTGTGGCTGTGAGAACTCCAAGAGTTTAGCGGAGCTGGCTCTATGGCCCCCTTGAACTTGAGCTGTAGCATCTACTCCCTGAGCGCTTGTTGCTTTACGGACCTGCCGGAGTAACTGATGGATGGTGGTGAATAACTGGTCAAGGGTGGTTGAGACTTGAAAGGTATCCTGTACCCTTCCCTTAGTACAATGATCACCCAAGCGTCCGAATTCAAAGCCTCCCAAGCCTGCCAATGATGTTGTAAGCAGCCACCCACTTGTACGTGTCCGTGTGAAGGAACTGGCCCCTATTTCTGAAAACCCTTTGGGACAGGGTTCTATGAGGACGTAAAGTCCTTCTTCTTGTCCTGCTTCCTGGCTTGGAAGTTTGCTGAAGTGGCAGCTTTGGACTTCTAGTTCTTCCCATATCTATTATCATTTCCTCGCCCTCCTTACTGAGGAATAGGGCGTTTGCCCGAATCCCTCTGAGAGTAAGACTGTTTCTGTTACGTCTTATATGAAAGCGATTTCTTTAACAAATCATTTAGCATATTTTCCTTCCACATCTTGGAAGACAGTTGCACCCCAGAGAGAGAACATCCGCCAGAATTGCAGGTTCAAAAAGGTGATGTACAAACATCTGGGATTCCCTTCATCTGGTTCTCAAGACAGCGTCCAATAGACCTGGCTATCTGTAGGTAGAGGGGTTGGTGCGTTGTGAGGAGAAGGTTCCTTCAAATAAGTTGTCAATACATACCACAGCCAGACCAGCATGCTCCCAACCTCCTGTATTCTTCTAACGGAGGCTTCTAGTCTCTTGCACTCTTTTACTGTGATACCAACCATGGCGGAATGATGGGACCAACTCCAGTTGCTTCTCCTTGAAGACTGGCTTCTGGACCTTCAGACAGAGGAAACACTAGAGTCCTTCGAGGACCTGAGTGATGAGAGTCCGGGTGTGCTGCTTGAAGAGTGATGAGACAGTTCTTTGTGACTGGGTCTCGATGTGGATTTACCCCTGGGAGACATACTTGAGGTGGACTGTTGAGAGGTATGCCTCCTACTGCGAGACGAGCTCATAGAAGAAGATTTGCTGCAACTGGATCTAGGAGAAGACTTTCCTTGGTCTGAAGGTTCATGGTCCTGCGAAGGAGCAGGGGAGCTCCCTCGTTGACAATGAAGAGAACGAAATCTTGACCTCCCTGGATCTGAAGATAAAGGAGCTTGTGAAGGTGTAGGGGTGTTCCCTCGCTGATGATGGGGAGAACGAAGTAGCGATGGGGTTTCTTCGTCCAAGTTGCTCATACACCCATCAAGGGTAATGGCAAACTGGACCTGCGACCTGCCCTGCTTTGGGAAGAGGATCACCTCATGGTGTACGCTCGCCTCAGCGACTAGCGTACCAAGGGCAGGTACAGAGCTGGAAGGCAATACAGGAACATTTAAAGCATTAAAGCAATTCACTAAAGAGAAAATGTCATCACTCACCTTTGAGAACTTTGCCTCCCAAATAGCTTGCACTTTATCAAAACAACTTATTATAGCATAGAACTATCGATGGTAACCGTTGTAGCAGGAGAAACGGACCGGTCAACATCTACAGAGGAGCTAAAACTATCTTACCTTTCTTCTGGGACATTGTCCTTCGGAGGTTTTACCCCTCCCCTACGACTAAACTAATCTTCTGGGAAGGTGAAGATCTAACCGCATCCTCCGGTAGACCACATTTTGTGGTCTTACTCGACTCATGAATACTAAGTCTCTTGGCTAAAGTCCATATGCTTGACATATAACTTTTGGTCTTCTTTAGACCAACCCTTACACTTGTTACAAGTAACATTAACGTCAAACTTAATACCCCAATAGGCCTGACAAAGAGAATGAGTATCAAAGGCAAACTTTCTACTTATCCTAGTTGAAAAATTACTGCAGGAGCGTTGAGTCTCAGAGTCAGATGGCATGCTCATAGTACACTAACACCATCAAATGATTCCAAAACCACTTGAAGGCGACAAATCCAAGGAGTAGTAGTTAACAAAAACCAAAAGGAATTCTAAAAAAATTCAATTATATCAGAATGTTGGAGCGACAGCACAAACGTGCTTCTGTGGCAACAGATGTTTAAAGAATGGCTCAGTAACCGATTGGTGGAGAGAGACCCCCCCCCTACACCACGTGACCAACTGTCAATTTTCTAATTGACATGCAGTTACCTGTTATACATTAAAGCCGACAAGGTCTAAAGATTTTGACGACCGTTCGTTACAAAATGTCTACAGGTATTGTGCTTTAGATTAATTTTTTATCGAAATTTCCTTAATTTTATGAACTCGATAATAATGGGACTTTTTAGACTTGTTGTCGTTTGGTTACAATCAATAAGGGTAAGATAATTAGTCACCTAATTAGTTATATCTGTTTGGAGCCGACACAGATGTGATCGGCTGAAGTAAGTTATACAGGATAAGTGTGAGAAATTCGTTTTATGATGACTCTACTCGTAACGAACATAGCTCATTTCTTCCCAACAATCATTTGAAGCTAGATTTAGTCTTACTAAACTTCGTGTGATGAGAATAATTTTCCTCTGAATAGCATCCTTGGGCGAGTCAGGTGAAATTTGGATCACTAGTTGCTCTGGATCCAATCTCTCTCTCGGGATTACAAAATCGTGATTTTTTTTACCTGGAGATTCGAAACTGAAGCACTTACAAAGATTGAATTACCAGAGAAATTTTAATACTCGCTTGCCCTCTCGTGATATAGAAGGCTCATTACCAAGCAGTTCATCAAATTATTCTGTTATATTTTTTTACAGCGCCTCAAGGAACTTGATAGCTGAAGGGGGCTTGGCTCCAGTGAATATTATTGCTCATGGTGTGTGACTAACTTGGTTGTCTCAGTATAATTGTATATCGTTATAACCACTCTTCCAAACCAACGACTATATGTCACTGACTATACATCAGGCCAGTTCTTATGGAGGCTTCCAAAATATATGTCATATGTCTCGCCACATCTATGGGAGCTTCCTATGAAATGACCTTCTAAATCCGAAAGATTTGGAGAAAAGGAAGAGTAGTGAGTAGTAGCCTTGTTGAAACCAGGGAAAGACCCATCATCTCCCAAAAGCTATCAACCAATATCCTTACTGTGCATCGTGTACAAACTATATGAACGAATGATCTTAGCCTGTATCCAACCAACTGCTGAAGAACAACAGTCGACAGACCAACCTGGCTTTATGCCAGGTCGATCCTGGTGCAGTCAAGTATTAAAGCTAGCACAATACATCGAGGATGGGATCGAGATGAAGCAAATCACCAGTACAGTCTTTGTCAACATTACTGCGGCATATGACACTGTAAACGAAAGATCACTCCTTCTGAAGGTGGCTTAACCTATATGGAATATCAGCATAGTCCACAGCATTGAAGCATTGCTTACAAGTCTGTAATTCTTCGTAGGAATGGAAGGCAGAAAAAGCATAAAGAGGATACAGAACAATGGCTTTCCACAAGGGTCAGTGCTGGCGTCGACAATATCTAACATCTATATAAATGGCCAGCCGCAGTACCAGAACATCTGTAAGTACATATATGCAGATGACCTCTGCATTTTCACACAATCAAATTTCTTTACCACCATCAAAGGAAGACCGTCAAAAAGTACTACCTCAATGCCAATCCTTGCAAAACACAGGTGTGTGCCTTCCACCTGAACAACCACCAGGCAAACAGAAAGCTAAAAATCCAATGGGGTGACAAAGAACTGGAAAATCACCCCAACCCAGTCTAATTAGGTGTCACCCTTGAAAGAGCATACAAATAAAAGTAAACAAAGTAGCAACTACGGACAACCTCCTCAGCAAACTTGCCAACACCAGCTGGGAAACAGACCCTGAGACTCTGAGACATGCAGGTCTGCTCACTTTGTTACTCTACAACAAAAAACTCTGCATCAGTGTGGGCAATGTCATGCTATGCATAAAAGGTAGACTTAGAGCTAAATATGTCCTGTTGGACTATTACTTGCGCCCTGAAATCGATACCTCTACTATCTTTATACAAAGTAGCTGGTATCCCATCATCCTAAATCCGATGAGAAACGCTAGTAAAACCTGAAAATAATGAACAAATTAATGACCCAAAGCATCCACTTCACAATCACCAGAAATCAAGACAATGACTGAAATCCTGCAAAAGCTTCACAATAGCGTATGGAGTAGATGCAATCTGGACAGTTGCTCACAGGTTAGAGAAATGGCGGGAAAGTGACCATTGCCAATCCAATGAAGTGCTGCCAAGCCTAAATGAAGGCCTGCCGAGTGGAACAACCCACACCAGAAAGGACTGGGTAACCCTAAACAGAGATAGGGATTAGCTATCAAACCTAAATGCCCATGTGGGGGAACACAACAAAAAATGGAACACATCCTACGAGGGTGACCACTGAGCCCACATTGCTCATATCAACACCTCAGAGAGGCAAAGGGCAATGCCCTCCTGTGGCTAATCCCCATTTGTGGTGGTTAACTCAAATTTTTCCCCACTTTTCATCATCATCATCATCTCTTACGCCTATTGACGCAAAGGGCATCAGTTAGATTTTGCTAGTCGTCTCTATCTTGAGCTTTTAATTCAATACTCCTTCATTCATCATTTCCTACTTCACACTTCATAGTCCTCAGTAATATAGACCTGGGTCTTCCAACTCTTCTAGTGCCTGGTGGAGCCCAGCTGAAACTTTGGCGAACTAATCTCTCCTGGGGAGTGCGAAGAGCATGCCCAAACCATCTCCATCTACCCGTCATCATGCTCTCATCACTTATGGCCCATTTTTACCCTATATCTATTGAGGGGTACCCAGTCCTTCCTAGTAAGGGTTGGTACACAGGGCAAGACTTCATTTGAGCTGGGCAGGTCTTCGTTCCGAGGCTTCCAAAACGCGCATGTCGCTAGATCTCTGGAAGCTTCAAAAACATACGTTTAGCCAGATCCATGGAGACTTCTTTTGCCATCAGTAGGCTACTGATAATGTAGGAGATTTATATGGATAAAATATATTATTATCCAAGACAGTCATAAAAAGAATAATGACCATCAGCTACTGCTTAACTTGATCGCTCTCTTCGTTTCGGAAAAAAACTGGCATTAAGATTTATGCATAACCTTCCAACTGCATAATTATTATTATTATTATTATTATTATTATTATTATTATTATTATTATTATTATAATAAATTAGTTGAACAAAACCCGGTAGTTACGATTTTATATTTATAGGGTAGTCTCAAAATAATAATAATAATAATAATAATAATAATAATAATAATAATAATAATAATAATAATAATAATAATAATAATAATAATTCTCCAACCAAGTTGGAGAGGCAAAATGTTACGAGCGACTACGAATTCAAGAGAGATCTGACGACAAGTCTCAACTTCTAGCATATGAATAAACCCCACAAAGAGACAGTAAACTGCAAGCGACATCCTAGATTATTTTATATTAAGGAAAAAGTCTCTCTCTTACCGGAATGAATATTTGAGGGGAGAGTTACATAAATTCCAGTAACAGCATGATACAATCTTATAATATCTGAATATGAATTGGCCTTCGAGGGCCATCAAATCTGTTATAAAGTCCAATATCAGTTGGGAAAGAATTAATGGGTCTGTTTCATATGGACTACCATTGGCAGACGGGATGAGACGTTTCGATGGGCGGTAATCTGGTGTCGTTTCCTTATCTTGTTTTGTAATCTCTTAATGATAATGAATGCGTCATTGGTATCCAATATCCTGAGAGAGAGAGAGAGAGAGAGAGAGAGAGAGAGAGAGAGAGAGAGAGAGAGAGAGAGAGAGAGAATAAAGCTGAACTTCCCCTGGGGTATAAGAATCTAAAAGAATGCTAATTCCATGTAGGCTATAAAGAAAAAAGACTTTTCTGGTAAACAGGAATTAAAGCACCAGGATTAGGGTTTTTGGCAGACCTTCAGATAAAGGATACCTTCAACCTCTCCTTATAGAATATCTATTAGTACACGTATGGTCATAGAACCATTTTTAATCTTATATCATAATCTATGGGCCTTATTTCCGTCAGTACAAATAACAAATCAAATAATGAATCGTAGAACAAATATTTTAGGAAACTCATTAGGTGAAATTGTACATGTATCTACTCATTCTACTAGGCCTGGGGGAAATATATGGAAAGTTTACAAACATGCAAATAGAAAATAGTATTCAACTTGGAAAAGAACTTATAGTAAGTAATCATGTACAATTTTATGAATACTTTGAACAATTCGATAGCCCCTTATAGTCGCCAAAAGCATGTACTTAAGCTTAATATCACAAAACTACGGCTAAGTATGAAGTATAATCATGAGTATGTTTCGGTAATGGCGTATAAAGATTGTAATGCGAATGAAAAAAGCTGGAATGGCTGAAAAAATAAAAATGAGCAAAAATTAGGAATAATTTTGTTGCCTCCATTCCTCAATTGATACAGTAAACAATCCTTTATCAAAATTCTGTGATTCTTTAACACTTAACTCAGGTCAAGGTTTTCTTCTTCTTAGTGTTCTTTCCATTTTATTAATTTTTCCTTTTTTATTCTATGAATTACAAACATCAGACCTCCCTGAAAAAGAAAAGGAAAAAATATTTAATTATTCAAAGAAGTATCTGGATTGATACTTCCCCATAGCCTTGTAAAGTATATAAAAAAGAGACTATGACATGCAAATCACTGAGTATTTCGTTCATTGTTATCTAAATAATGTCTTAATTCAATAAACCATTTTTCTCTATGATAAATCTGTATGATAAATCCGTTTTGAGCAGAGGAACAAATGATCTAGATTTCACACAAAGAACAAAACTCTAACAGAACTTGAGTTATTTGATTTCATAAAGGCCTTCGCTTCTATAATTGAGATTAAGGATACACTTTTGCAATTAAGACTAAGGATGCATTTCTACAATTAAGATTAAGGATACACTTCTACAAATGAGATTAAGGATACAATTTTACAATTGAGATTAAGGATACACTTCTACAACTGAGATTACGGATACAATTCTACAATATAGATTAAGGATAAGTGTACACAGGCGGAGATTCGATAGTTGCAGGCATGACGGGACTGAAGCTTGAAGTGGAAATGCATTCACTCCAATAGACCGTTGATACACAGCTGAAGACCCTGGTTGGGATGCTATCATTTGAATATATTCATTTCCAATATAAGCTCCAGCCTTCGACTGCCTTATCTCTGTGTAAGTTCCTCTTTCTGCTGGGAATCAGACAGAGCCACAGATAAAGGTATCTGAGAGCCAGACCTACCAGAGACCAGTACTATGATTTTTTTTTTGTATGAAATACAGCCCCTCCAAATCCAATAGCACTATTTTTTACTCAGGGATTTACGCTTCTCCAGAGGTTAAGTGCCCCTAAATCTACAAAGAGCATCAGGGTAATGTAGACACAACCAAGTGTTGTGGATTCTGTAAGGAGAACCAAGAGCCGTTCAAAAGCAGCATGCACCGTGTGGTTCTTTATACATACATACATACATACATACATATTATATATATATATATATATATATATATATATATATATATATATATATATATATATATATGTGTGTGTGTATATATATATATATATATATATATATATATATATATATATATATATATATATATATATATATATGTGTGTGTGTGTGTGTGTATGTATGTATGTATGTATGTATATACATACATACATACATACATATTTGTTTATACATACAGCATATATATATATATATATATATATATATATATATATATATATATATATGTGTGTGTGTGTGTGTGTGTGTATACATATACATGATATGTGTTAGAATTTGTACAAATCTGCATTCATGAACATTTACATTGCAAATTTGCTAGCGAATTTTGCATTCCAACACGATGTCAGAGATGGATTAATTGGGAAAGACCCGAGGCTGAAAAAGGTTATTTATTCAGGAGATGAAGCTAATATTTCTTACTCTTCAGGACGCTGTTGAAAATGGTGGGTTGGAACGGTGCTGGTGTCCCTGAGGCCAATCGGGAGATTGCACAGTTTTCTGAGTGTGGCATCGCGTTAGAATTCTTGTAAATTAAAAAACTCTTTGAAAAATATTACCAGAAGAAGCGGATTATACGAACATGTTGTCAGCCATCTTTTATCAACTTGATTTTATTATTATTATTATTATTATTATTATTATTATTATTATTATTAGCTAAGTTACAAGACTAGTTGGGAAAGAGGGATGATATAAGTATAATGGTTCCAACTTGGAAAATAAACAAAGAAATAAACAAACTGCAAGAGAAGTAAAGAACAATTGAAATAAAATATTCTAAATACATCAAAGTAGATCTTTCACATATACTACAAAAACTTCAAAAAGAAAACAGGAGGAAGAGAAATGTAACAGAATAGTGTGCCTGAGTATACCCTCAAACAAAAGAACTTTACCTGAGACAGTGGAAGACCATGGTACAGAGGTTATTGCACTACCCTAGAATAGAGAACCATGGCAGTTAACCCGTTGAGCTAAGAAGAGTTGTTTGGCATTTTGGTGGTATCAGGTGTATGATGGTAGAGGAAAATGTGGATAAAATAGGCCAGACTATTCACCATATCTGTAGGCAAAGAAATGTTATGCCTAAACTAGAGAGAGTGATCCAATGTAGAATTGTATGGCCAATCAAAGTACCCAATAACTCTCTAGTGGTAGTACTTCAACGGGTCGCTGGTGCCCTGACCAACCAACTACCTACTAAGTCCCCTTTTCCACACTATCAGTAATTACAGCGACTATTTTTCCTCTACTCTACAGCCGAGTTTCGGAATTCTCTTTCTGCTCTTGTGGTTCACTTGCTTTGTGGTGTAAACACCTCTATTACAGTTCTTATTGCTCCATTTAGAACTCTGCTAGAAGAGGGTGGTAGGTAGCTCTAAACATTAAGCTTTTGCACTTCGGATAATTCTTGTGAATATTAGATAAGGGGTTACCCTTAATGCTTTGGAAGAAAATAATACAAACAGAAAAAAGCATCAGAGTAATGCAGCTTCACAAATTTCATCGGGCATGTCTATCGCTTTGTAAATTTGCTTTCGTACAGTTGAATTGGGCTTTTTATAAAAATATACGTTAATTTTAATATAATTTTCTTGAACTGATTTATGCTGAAAAATTCCATTGCAAAAAATATGAAATGATGCAAAGGTTCTAAAAATATGAAAAGGGGAAAATAGCTGAAAAAAAATCCATTTTGGACAAGGTCTTGTACATTTCGGACTTGCTTTAATGAAATGTTTCTCCTGCCTAATTATCTCCAGGAAAAGAGCTATGGTTTACATGCTGCTCTTGAAGTAAGAGCAGGTTCTGGCATAAGATCAGTTTACTTTACCTATATCTTGGGGATATGAGGTCGCT
>NC_090736.1:24976383-24978883 GCF_036898095.1 Palaemon carinicauda | reverse complement strand
AAAGGATTATTATTAAAACAGAAGGGTTAAAGGACTACTTATGGTATAGGCAAAGGGTAAAAATACTTATATGGATTATTATATTAGATGACAGATCCAATAGGTTCAATATTGAACATTCAGATCAACGGAAGAAATGCATTACATTATATAAACACTGTTTTGCCAGACTTCACGCTCACCGCAAAATTTAGTTTTCTTTAAGGAAGTTTTTAGCAAGACACCCTAAAAGTAGTCTGCCTTTTCTAGCATTCAATTTCTTGTATTCAGCCTCTTATCCAAAGCATAGCTATATTAAATTACAAATTCTAACCAACGTTTCTCATACGATCATGCCACGACATTCTACTATTTCCGTAGTTTACCCTAATTAACTTTCGTTTTCTTTCGCGCGGATCTCTCAGTTCTTTTCAGTTTAACTCTGTGTCATTAAAAGCTTTTTATGACATCATTAAAGACGAATATTTTCAACTGTCAGGACTCAAAATAAGAATATAGCTTATCAAAATTTAGGGCGTTCAAAAGAGGTATTAAATTTAGTTATTTCATCTTGATCAAAAATTTCAAACGTCGTTTTCTTTCTTCCTAACTTTTCCATTTGAGTCTGTCCTATTTCCAACAATAAAAAAAGGTTTAGCAAACCACAATGTACCAGAGGAAAATAAAAAAAAAACAGTACTCTGTAGTATATATCTTCTTTGTAGAAATATTGTATAGATTTTATTTCAATCTAAGATTCATTAACCACTTCACACTGGATATTACCAGTTCAATCATAAACAAAAATTAAAAAAAAAAAAACAAAAAAAAACAGGATATCAATAATAGGAAGAGGCATTTTAAGGGAAAAAGAACATGGACATCATTTCGTGAATATAAAGTCGAAAGGATCCAATTGAAATATTAAATTAGGAAACCAATTAAAGAAGTAACAAGCAACCGACTCTTGCTTTGAGAGAATAGCAACTAGTAAATAATTACTTTGGTAATAGTCGAAGTAGTAATAGTAGTAGATGAGCAACAGCAGCAGAGCTGTAGCACTGTAGTACTAGCATTAATAACACCAATTAAAATGGCGAAGTAGTAATATTAAAATCAGCGTATCAAAAATACAGTAACCAACAAGAGTAGCAGTAGTGGATGCTTTAGCAATAGTTTTATTATTATCTGTGGTAATACGTAAAATAATTATGTTTTTATTTCTTATCTCTAAGAATTTGACAGCTTCATATTTTGTTACATGTCAGAAAAAAGTAAAAATCAATGTTAGGGGGGAGGACGCCAGGAAGGGGCGGAGAGGAAGGGCGGGGGAAGTACGACTTGTTAGAGCAGTAAGGTGTGTGATGGCAGGGGAAGCACAAAACATTATGTATGAACTTAAATGCCATATAATATCACACGATCCGATCCCAGTTTTATGATTATGAGGATTCTAATTTATATTTGCTGTGTTATTTGCTATACCAATCTCGCGAAGAACTTGTCGACAAAGAGGATCGATGATTAGTTAGGCATTTTATTATGTCCTGAGTGAAAAATCTTAGGTAAACATATGCCAGGAGTTCTCTCTCTCTCTCTCTCTCTCTCTCTCTCTCTCTCTCTCTCTCTCTCTCTCTCTCTCTCTCTCTGTATATATATATATATATATATATATATATAATATATATATATATATATTATATATAATATATATATATATATATATATATATATATATATATATGTGTGTGTGTGTGTGTGTGTGTGTGTGTGTGTGTGTGTGTGTGGGTATCGAAGGTGTGATTCTAAAAGAGTGGAAGGAGCCATTTTTGTTTGAAAGTAATACACTATCAATTCATCAGTATCATGATATTTTCAGCAATGATTCCAAATTATAATTACGTTGTATAGACCCACTTGTTATTATTCGGCATAATATTCTAACAAAAAAGTTATTGCCTAAAATGCTGAACTTTGGTATAATTTGGAAATTTTGTCCAGACTGAATAACCTTACTTATACCAATTCACGAGTCCAATAACTCATTTCCCAAGATAGCATATTTGCAAATGGGGTTGAAACAATTCACCAAATATGAACAAGTATTTTCAGGAAACACTGGTGTTTGTGTGAGCAGTTAATCCTCAGAGAGCAACTACAAATAATCTTCATATATCTTTATATCCTCCCCTACCTTACATTACTTAAGGTTTGTTTAGGCGTATTTATGGCTTTTCTTGGTCTCGTTAATTGTTTTCATTTTTTCTAAAGATGCGGTTTACATTTAGTTGTGAAATATTGTGCTACCACAAATTAGTTCTACAGCCTTTTGTAGATTCTATAAAGACAAGTCACTTAATGCTTATCCCCGCTGAATAAGCTCTGGTTCCAGCTGTTATTTCAAGGTTAATAAGCAATCATATTCAGATAGCATTAAAGGTGGTTGATAAGAAACATCATAATTTCATAGTTGTGTTTATTTGGATTATTTAGACTGCAGTGACAAAATGCAGTTGATAAG
>NC_090736.1:24971412-24973383 GCF_036898095.1 Palaemon carinicauda | reverse complement strand
CAGACAGCTAATTTTCCATTCTCTCAACATGGCCAAACCATCTCACACATTCATATCCACTCTAGCTACTAACTCATTTCTTACACCCGTTCTTACCCTCATTACTTTGTTCCTAACCCTATCTACTCTAGATACACAAGCCATACTCCTCAGACACTTCATCTAAAACCCATTCAATTTCTGTCTCTCCATCATTTTCATTCCCCACAGCTCCGATCCATACATCACAGTTGGTATAATCACTTTCTCATATAGAACTCTCTTTACATTCATGCCCAACCCTCTATTTTTTCCTACTCCCTTAACTGCCCCAACACTTTGCATCCTTCATTCACTCTCTGACGTACATCTGCTTCCACTCTACCATTTGCTGCAACAACAGACCACAAGTACTTAAACTGATCCACCTCCTGATGTAACTCTCCATTTAACATGACATTCAACCTTGCACCACCTTCCCTTCTCGTACATCTCATAACCTTACTCTTAACCACATTAACTCTCAACTTCTTTCTCTCACACACCCTTCCAAATTCTGTCATTAATCGGCCAAGCTTCTCATCCGCGTCAGCAACCAGTACAGTATCATCCGCAAACAACAACTAATTTACTTCCCATTCATAGTCATTCTCGTCTACCAGTTTCAATCCTCGTCCAAGCACTCGAGCATTCACCTCTCTCACCACTCCATCAACATACAAATTAAACAACAACGGTGACATCACACATCCCTGTCTTACTCCCACTCTCACTGGAAACCAATCGCTCACTTCATTTCCTATCCTAAAACATGCTTTACTACCTTTGTAGAAACTTTTCACTGCTTGCAACAACCTTCCACCAACTCCATATAACCTCATCACATTCCACATTGCTTCCCTATCATCTCTATCATACGCTTTCTCCATATCCATAAACGCAACATACACCTCCTTACCTTTTGCTAAATATTTCTCGCATATCTGCCTAGCTGTAAAATCTGATCCATACAACCCCTACCTCTTCTAAAACCACCCTGTACTTCTAAGATTGCATTTTCTGTTTTATCCTTAATCCTATTAATCAGTACTCTACTATACAAATTTCGAACTACACTCAACAAACTAATACCCCTTGAATTACAACACTCATGCAAATCTCCCTTACCCTTGTATAGTGGTACAAGCACAAACCCAATCTAATGGTACCATTGACAACACAAAACACATATTAAACAATCTCACCAACCATTCAAGTATAGTCACACCCCCTTCCTTCAACATCTCAGCTCTCACACCATCCATACCAGATGCTTTTCCTACTCTCGTTTCATATTGTTCATATCTAAGAAAGACAAGAGCTAAGATGAAAATCTTAAAATTTCTAAAAATGAATATTTAATAAAGAAAAAAATATACTAGATTAATGATATTGAATATCAGTAACCGAAACAAAAAGATAAAACAATTAAACGAACACAATTGAATATACGGCACAGAGGTGCAAGTCAATGTCCAATGTAATAAAGTATTGTTGAAACTTATTTGCATCCGATTCACACAATCATTCGAAGCGTTCCTGATGTTTTGCTATTCCGGGTAAATTCTGTTTCTAATTCCTCCATAAAACATTCCCAGTTTTCAGGGGAGAATTTTAACGCTGCATGGCACTGCGAAAAAAACTATTGCAATTTCATTACCTCCGCCAACGATAATGGAAGAAGGTTAGGTTTTGTGTTTTATTTTGTGTGTTTGTTAGCTTGTGAACAGCTTCCTGGCCACAATTTCAATCGTAGAGTAATGAAACTCTCAGAGATTAACTGTTATGTGAAAAGCTGGAAATGAATAAATTTTGGAAGATCAAGGTCAGAGGTCAAAGGTCAAGCTCAAGCAAAATGTCTAATTGCCGTAATCAGCATAAGTTTAGAGATCGTTGTCACAGAGACTTCAAACTTGGATCATATTTGAGTGTATGAACATCCACATCAATCTA
>NC_090736.1:24933912-24963912 GCF_036898095.1 Palaemon carinicauda | reverse complement strand
GCAGGTTTTAGGTATCTTACAAACCTTCTACGGTATTATTATTATTATTACTACTACTTGCTAAGCTACAACCCTAGCTGGAAAAGCAGGATGCTATAAGCCTAGGGGCTCCAACAGGGAAAATAGCCCAGTGAGGAAAGGAAACTAGAAAAATAAAATATTTTAAAAAGAGTAACATTAAAATAAAGACCTCCTATGTAAACTATAAACACTTTATAACAAAACAAGAGGAAGAGAAATTAGATAAGACAGTGTACCCGATTGTATTTTAACCCAAGACAGTGGAAGACCATGGTACAGAGACTATGGCAGTACCTAAGACTAGAGAACAAGGGTTTGATTTTGGAGTGCCCTTCTCTTAGAAAAGCTGCTTACCATAGAAATGAGAGGTAAATTTTTCTAAATTAAGTATGTTTACATATACAGGATTTTGAAAACTGGGTCTCTGACGAGCCTCTTCTAAATGCCACGAACATAAAATTATAAGGTTTTTATAAAGATGAAAAATTAATATAAAGGTCATTATTTATGATGATCTTCATTAGTTGCTTACAAAATCTGCCATTGTCTACACGAGTTTTAACACTGTTCATTTGGCAGGTTAGATTAAGTTCATTAGCTGATTCCCTTGACTATCTCCAGTCGAGGAAGATTATAAAGTCTTAATAACGAGATAAACATTAAAAATGGCACATATCTAATACCAAAGAACTTTAGGAGTTGGGCTATATGCACTTAATTCTTGTGAAAAATTAGATTGAACTCGAACTGCTAAATCTGAACAATGAAAGAACCCTAATCAAATGTATGATTTCATAAGTTGGGTTTGTTACGGCAAAAAATATACCGCAAAGGGTTACTCTTGCAACCGCCGATTTATTGGTTTAAAGGCTGCCCAAGAATAGCAGAGGCAAGGGACAGGGACATTACCCTATCGAGCAGGACAATGCCCTAGAGACTGACCATATATACATATGATCAGCGCCCAAGCCCCCTCTCCACCCAAGCTAGGACCAAGGAATGCCTGGCAGTAGCTGCTGATAACTCAGCAGATAGACCTATAGGCTCCCCCCCCCCCTACCTTAGCTCACAAGGATGGTAAAATTGCAGCTATCAAAGGAACTTACGAGTTTGAGCTGGACTCGAACCCCAGTCAGGCGATCACCAGTCAAGGACGTTATCACATCGGCCACTACAACCCTGGATGATTGAAAGCAATTTGGATGTACAAAATTAATTGGAGATCTATTTTTCAACCCATTAATCGGAATTCATTTAATTTGCGCGTTGTCGAGTTAGCTTTACGATAAAAGTTAATTCTAATATTTTCTTTCCCTTCACATTCAAACTAACTTTGAGTGTGTCAAAGCGAGCATTCTATTTTTTCTTTTACTGTTAAGCAAAGAGAGAAAAAATGTTGAGTGACATAACCATATATCTTTTTTTCTTTTTTTTTCTTCTTTTTTTTGTAAAAGTAATTGTCAGTCCAAGTTAAAAGTCCGGGTAAGCGGCAAAAGTTCAGCGGATGCCGGTAGCAGAGGAACTGCCATTTTCTTTGTTGGATTTTCTTTACAAACTATAAATTGTTCATTTGCATAACTCGTCTGCTGTTGTCAGATGCTAGAAAAGTTTTAAGAGAACCAACTGGATTTTATTTGATTTTTTAAAATTATTTCTGACCCTGGACAAAAATAATTTGCTTCATTGTTTACTAAAGCATTCACGTCTCAATTATTTAAAATAACATTCCAGCGAGTAACCTTTACAGTTAAAGTCTCCTTTTCTTCTTTCGTTGGAAAAGGTTTGTCTACAGAAGACGCCGACACTTTTATCCTGTCTATTATTCATTAATTGTGAATAAGGTTGTGGTGACCGACGTGGTAACGTCCCTGATTGGTGAACGCCAGACTTTGGTTCAAGTCCTGATCAAAGTCGTTAGTTTCTTTGGTCGCTGCAACCTCACCATCATTGTGAGCTATGGATAGGGGTTTTGGGGGAGTCTATAGATCAATCTGCTGAATCATCAGCAGCCATTGCCTGGCCCTCCTTGGTCCTAGCTTTGGTGGAGATTGGGCTTGGGCGCTGATCATATGTTCAGTCTCTAGGGCATTGTCCTTTTTGATAGGGCAATGTCACTGTCCCTTGCCTCTGTCATTCATGAGCGGCCTTTAAACCTTTTAAACCTTCAAGCAAAACCTGATAAAAATCTGAGAGTAGAATCATTTTGCTCTTGAAAATCACCATTGTTCTCTTGAACATAACTCTGTATATGCAAAATGATATAGAATTATAGATACAGTTAGACATAGGAATTCCTATACCTTGTCACACCCTTACTGCGCGGTGAATAACCAAAGCAGCTCTTCTAGGAGGACACTCCAAAATCAAATTATTATTCTCTAGTCTTGGGTAGTGCCATAGCCTCTGTACCATGGTCTTCCACTGTCTTGGGTTAGAGTTTTCTAGTCTTGGGTAGTGCCATAGCCTCTGTACTATGGTCTTCCACTGTCTTGGGTTAGAGTTCTATTGCTTGAGGGTACACTCGGGCACAGTATTCTACCTCATTTCTCTTCCTCTTGTTTTGTTAAAATCTTTATAGTTTATGTAGGAAATATTAATTTTAATGTTGTTATTGTTCTTAAAATATTTTATTCTCCTTGGTTCCCTTTCCTCACTTGGCTATTTTCCCAGTTGGAGCCCATAAGCTTATAGCATGCTGTTTTTGCAAACTAGGGTTGTAGCTTAGCAAGTAATAATAATAATAATAATAATAATAATAATAATAATAATAATAATAATAATAGCGTAGAGAGACACGGCAAAGATGGTGGGTTGGATCTACACACAGGAACTCTCATCTCAGTTACAGTGTGATAGGGAGCACTTCTTCAGAGTAAGGTGTACCAAGAATTTCTGTGTCCAGCTGTGCGTAACCACGTTGATGTACTGCATTCTTTACAAGGATAAACGCACACATTAACATATACTGTAGACCTTGTTTTCAGGAATATGTTAAGGCTTCTTTCGAATACATCAGGACCCCAAGGAGACTCCATAATAGATGGTTTTGTAGAACTGATACCAATCCCCATTTTTTATGTGGAGTGAAAATGGAAGGGTACATTTTCGAGTCATCTTGCCCTTCATGCAAATTGGTTTTAATAGATTAATGAAAGCTATAAAACACTTGCTATTCACTTCATATACAAATGGAATCATTAAAAAACTTGCTTCCATTTTTCAAGTCCGATAATTAGAAAATTTATAATAATTATCCTCGAAATTCAAAGCTAACAATCCTTAAAACATAAGTATGAAACTCAAAGATAGTTATTTTGATCAACATTTAATCAGCAATTGTACGAAAACAAAACAAAAGGGCACAGTTTATATGTAGGGGTAACTTCGCCATGATCAATCTACATCAGTGGCCCAAACGTACATTTGCATCCGGTGACGGTATTGTACAGAAGGCTAATACACACAAGGAATGTAAATTTCTCAACTTGTTTCTTAAAGTAATAGGACATTAAGAACCCATTAATCTTCTCGTTCACGAAGAAAGTAGGGCTAGATAAAAAACGATACAAGAGGCTCTGCTCTAAGATATATTACCTTCGGAACTCGGCTTACAGTGTATCGTTAAGAAAGTGCTCCTCTTTTTATCCAGCAGGATCCCTTTCTGGCAACTGTGTCTTCAGAATACTTTATTTCTCCCCCAGGCATCAGGCTTAACTGACTTTCTTTCTTTCTTGCCAAAAGGGCATATTTTTTAGTGGTTCATGAATGGTAAACGGTGTATGTTCTCTTTTAAGTTTGTTGTGCATCGTATTGGAAACGTTTCTGCCTAGCGTTCGTCTCTGCCTAGCGTTCGTCTCTGCCTAGCGTTCTGTCCCTTGTCTCTGCCATTCATGAGCGGCCTTTAAACGTTTTTAAACCTTTAAATTATATTTGAAGCCATAAAATGAACTACACTGGAATATATACTCAAAAGCTGAAGAAAACTGGAAATTATAGTCGCCTTCAAGTATCTAAGGAAAGTATCCAAGCTAAATCTCTCTTTCAGTGTCGTTTGCATCTCTTCAAGATGTTTATTACAAGATGAAGAAATAGGGAATCTTGTCCCTGATTTTGACCTTTTGTGAAATTCATGTCTAACAAATAACACATTTCACCTGAGTATTGGTGCTTTTAGATTTTTTTGAAATTTTATGTACCGTACCATTTTTTTATCATGATCCCGTGAAATGGTTCTGATTATGAATGTATAAACATCTAATATGAATAAAAGACAAGCGATCCAACACTCTATAGTGAGCCAATCAGCTACGCCAGCAATAAAAAGGGGGCGTGGTTACTTTGATTACATAGCTGAATGTGGGTTTAGTAAATATTGAGTCTCCAGGACAGCATTGTGTATGTGAATGTGGTTTTCTACTCTTTTTATTATCATCAGCATTTGATGAATGATGATCCCGTTAGGAGTTTGATAGTTAGACGGCTTCTTTTGGTAAATATTGGCAAACTAATACCCTTATTTAATAAAAAGGCCTTTAACGAGGAGAATGAACCTGGCTGTAAGCCCTTGAGAAAAACTGAAATTTTAGAAGCCAAGGAAAATGGAATAAGGATAGAGGAAAGGAATCAGTTGCCGAAACAATTAATACAAAGACTTAATCTCTCTCTAGTAAGTCCTAGTTATATATGAATTATCTGTTTTAATGTCGTTAATGTTTTTTTGAAATAATTAAATTTTTCATTACTTCTTATATCGTTTATCTGTTTCCTTGTTTCCTCTCCTCACTGGGCTATTTATCCTTGTGGGAGCCCTTGGGCTTATAGCATCTTGCTTTTCCAACTATGGTTGTAGCTTGGCTAATAATAATAATAATAATAATAATAATAATAATAATAATATTAATAATAGATTTCAGAAGCACTGACAAGCCTGGTGGTTATTACGAGCTCACCCTTGAAACGAATGGAACAGTGGCCTGTATAATAATTGTTAAAAATAATAGGAGAAAACATGGCAGTATTTGAACATTTCCTTCCGTCTGTTTTCTTGTCCTTATACTAGTCCAGTTTGACTGTCTGTCGTTCGTTTTGTCCTGCCTTCCGTTTGGCCATGTTTTTGCCCGTCAGTACGTCCACCATGCCCTTCCAGATTCTTTTATATTAGGTAAACAAAACCACTTGGTCATTAATCTCAAGGTTTTTTTTTTTACCTATAAATGTAAAGTGAAAACCGAAATAAAGTAAGTTATAGGAGTTGGGTAGCTAGATAGGAAGGTAAAGAAAAGAACGAATGAAAATTGAAAGACAGAAAGCAAGAGTTACTGCTGAGAGATTTCTGTGCACACCATTCTATCTTATTTCTCCTCCTTTTGTTTTATTGAAGTTTTTATAGTTTATATAGGATATATTCATTTTAATGTTGTTACTGTTCTTAAAATCTTTTGTTTTTCCTTTTTTGCTTTCATCACTGGGCTATTTTCCCTGTTTGAGCCATTGGGCTTATAGTATCCTACTTTTCCAACTAGGGATGTAACTTAGCAAGTGATAATGATAATAATAGTGTTCCCCTTACCTTGTTCCTCAAAAGATACAATGTTAGCCTTACTCTCTAAACCGGACAGTTCAGAGGAAGAGCAGAAGTGATATAACGGATTGAACAAATTGCTATACTTAAAAGAAAACTGATTAGACAAGAGGCCGATTTTGCTTTGATGCATTGTCTTGGGGCCAAAATTGGAGGATTTACCTGAATTACGCTACGTCCATCCCACTAGACCTGTGTGCTTTGCCATATTGCGATACTGCTCATAATTTTGATTATATTTAGCATTCAGAGTTTCCCAAACTATACAATTCACTACGTAATACAGCTTATACTACTGCATGCCTTTAATGCCAATTTTCCTGCCTTTTCTTTTATAAGGCCCAAATACTACACAGTTTACTAGAAGTTTTGTTTCAGTTGTGACCAAACTATGGAAATATCTTCTTAATCAAATAGATGAATTAAAGGAACTTCAGAAGTTCAAACTTAGGTCAAATAACTTTCTGTTGAGCAGGTCTCGTCTCATAATTTATATGTTAATTATCTATTGAACGTTGTTATTTATTTGATTTCTCTCTCTCTCTCTCTCTCTCTCTCTCTCTCTCTCTCTCTCTCTCTCTCTCTCTCTCTCTCTCTCTCTCTCTCTATATATATATATATATATATATATATATATATATATATATATATATGTATGTATATAAAGAATAGGCCAAACTATTCGGTGTGTGTGTGTGACTGTGTGTGTATGAGTGTCTATAGGGAAAGGGAAAATGAATCGTAATCAAAGAGAAGGATCCGATGTAGTACTGTTTAGTCAGTCATAAGATCCCATAATTCTCTAGCGGTAGTATCTCAACAAGTGGCTGGTGTCCTGGCCGACCTACTACCCATAATTGAACGATGGTAGCAGAGATTAATATTTATATCAGGTATAGTACATTAAACTTTTTTTTTTAATTTTTTTATTTAGGAAGTCAAGATCACAGTCGCCTACAGTAGAACAGATAGATGAACAAAAATCAAAACATGCCAAAATGTAAGAACTGAAACATTTTCTCAGGATAGACAGATCTCAAAAGATATTGACAGATTTTCAAATATGTCAATATTTTGTGCGATTGAAGAAAAAAAATCCTATCAGAAGGGAATGTATCGTGGGAAAATAGAGCCTTAATGAACACCACCATAATAAAAATATAATATGGGAAATTATTCACCTTACTGAGGGAAAATTTCCGAACATTATTGGTAAAATTATTCAAAGAGGTTACTCATTATTATTATTATTATTATTATTATTATTATTATTATCATTATTATTATTATTATTATTATCATTATCATTGTCGTTGTCGTTGTCGCTGTAGTTGTCGTTGTTATTATTATTATTATTATTATTATTATTATTATTATTATTACTACTTGCTAAGCTACAACCCTAGTTGGAAAAGCATGATGCTATAAGCCCAGGGGCTCCAACAAGGAGAGTAGCCCAGTGAGGAAAGGAAACAAGGAAAAATGAAATATTTTAAGAACAGTAACATTAAAATAAATATCTCCCATATAAACTATGAAAAAATTAACAAAACAAGAGGAGGAGAAATAAGATAGAATAGTGTATTTATTAGGCATTTGTCAGTTTCTCTGAATATTTGTCCTTAAAGAATATTAACCCATTTATTGTGAGTTATTGTACTGAAAAACGAAATATTAATAGATTTCAATGGAAGTTTGTACTGAAAAAATATTATCAATCTCAGTGGTAGCTTATACTGAAAAAAATATAAGCCTTGTCACAAAATGAAATATTCCATATTTGCTTGCCTTCATACAGAAAATAAATCACCCTCTCTGAAAACCAAAGTGAAAGTCGTTATAAAATCTGTTATTCAATTCTGTGAAGAAAGACTTCATCGTTAAGGAGCTTCCGATACAATAATCTTATGCATCATAATTTTATCAAAATATAGGATGAAAAAGGAACTTCTAAAGTATAATGCTGAGTAAATAATATATTTCATTCGTAATGTGAGCAACTTACATTTGCAGTATAGATGACCCGAAATTTACTTTTTTCCATTTGCTCATGCAGGAATTAATATTAAACTAGTTCAAAATCTGGAATTAACAAATACTCTAGCCATAATAAATTGGATATTATCGTCGTATAGGGGCGGAATTTTTTTTTTTTTTATTCATTATACAAAATAGTAAAACCTCCGTTAAATCCAAAGATGTCTTCGCCCATATTGAGCGCCACTTAAATGAAGTGTACCAACCGTGTGTCACACAATTGTACATAATTATTTTTTATATATTATGCTTGTATCTGCGCTCTTCCCTCGCACTAAAAGGAACCTGAATAATCATGTCTCCGGTTTTGCCTGTAACATTGTCTGTCTCTCGAACAGGTTATGTCCTGTTGCCTTGAGGTTTTGTATATAAAGGAGAGTGTTCCTTAATAAACAACTCAGTTTATTGCTTCCTGCCTTTGAGTTCACAACCCTCTCTCGGCACCGTCACAGAAGCCTTCTGCGCCAAGAGACGAATTTCAATTCCCAGCGAAATTTATAAGTGATGGAATGGAAGTTAGTTCCGAAACGATGCTTTGGGGCAATTTGGATTTATGTCTAATGTCGTTCCTCTAATTGGACCAGTGTTTCATTGTGTCGTCCGAACAAGAATTTAATGTTTATGGCTCCGGGCAACGCCGTTAGCAGGAGGACAGCACAATTACTCAGAATGCCCAGTACAAGACTCGTTTTGTCTCTGTAAACAGTCATGGGGGACGTTAGTTTTATCGATTTTGATTTTATTTATTTACTATTAGGTGCATACACAAACACACCGATAAAGGCAACATATATATATATATATATATATATATATATATATATATATATATATATATATATATATATATATATATACATATATATATATATATATACATATATATATATATATATATATATATATATATATATATATATATATATATATATATATATATTGTAACATTATTGCTATATATTTCTAAATGATTTAAGTTTTTATAGATGTATAAGGTTAAATATACTGTAGACTTATTGTTTACCTTCTTTAATAGTTTGTCTTTTCACTGGTGGTTATGTTAGTGTTTATAATGGACTAACGGCTGTTTTATATTTTCAAGTGGTGTGGGTTACGTGGCTGCGCTCCTGCGTGAACGGAGTTTTGGAGGGGCTTTTTTTGAGGATGGTTCCTTAGTGTGTTTCTGAGCCTCCAACTTTGAAGGGCGCGACGATTGCTGTGGGAACTTATTTACTCCTCACCATTGCAGAGCTACATTGTGAAGCTAATTAGCTTTTTGGATATCCTTTCTCTGCAGCAAGGACTCATATCGTCGTACATATTGTGTACTGCCCTTGGTTCAGTAAAAGCCAAGGAGACCTCTCTGTCCCAAGGTAATAATATTTATACCTATTTAAGTATCGTGATCACGACCTGTGATAGTCATCTGACGTCATTACTGGAGCTTGTGAAAGCCTTTCAATCAAACCAGCCATCGTCAATTTGATAGAGATATTTAGTTTGTATTTGTTAGGATGTTCTCACTTTTCGTTGGCCTTCTCCTTTCTGGACCCTCTCTCCATTTAGTATGCATGTGTTGATGACCTTTCTGTAATTGTGTAATTGTTTTCTTTTGCAGGGAGTAAAGATTGAGTGTGTATCATTTATTAATGTATTATTGTTGTTCAGGTGTTATTTCTGTCTTGTTATTATGTATTAAAATTAAGGAAATTTTTGTGGTATTTTCTTTGTCCCCTTGAGTTGACTTTGCACCCGTATTGATGTTTGGTTACTATTCCACCTTTAGTGGACTTAGTACTGTATGATGGTGAATACTATTTGATAAGTGTAGTGTTTTGAGTGGTGGTCAAAGCCAGCCATCACAATATATATATATATATATATATATATATATATATATGTATATATATATACATATATATATATATATATATATATATATATATATATATATATATATATATATATATATATATATATATATATGTATATATATATATGTATATATATATATATGTATATATATATATATATATATATATATATATATATATATATATATATATATATATATATATATATATATATATATATATATATATATATATATATATATATATCGACATCAGACCTATGATTCCCAAATCCAAATTATTATTATTGTTATTATTATTATTATTATTGTTATTATTATTATTATTATTATCATTATTATTATTATTATTATAGGAGAAAATATGAACAAATAGTATTATCAAAGCTAAAACGTTTTTCGTTATCAAAATAAATAAAAAAGTAATAAAATGTTATTCAAAGTAAACGCCTTCCTGCTTTAGGAAAGTACAATTGCAAAACAAAAATACTGATCTTTTGTCACCATCCCTATCCGTCTTCCCTGCAATTAGGAAAAAAAATTCTCATACAAAGTTTGACCAGAAAGAATAGGAACCTAAGAAGTTAATTGTCTCCACAAAACTTTGTTAGCGTTATTTTTCTCTGTTGTTAACGAGAACAAAAGTAGGGTTTTGTTTGGAAGAGGAGGAAAAATAAGTCTGAGTTGGAGATGAGAGTGTCTCGAGATATGTACAGCGTCGACGTATTTTATTAGATGTCGTTATATTATGAATAATAATAAAAAAAAAAAAAAAAAAAAAAAATTGTATACCGAGCGGCTTTGCAATTATCCTCGCGTTACCGGTAGATTCGGCAAGTGGACTTCATCATCATCATTATTTCCTCGCACGCCTATTGACGCAAAGGGCCTCGGTTAGATTCCGCCAGTCGTCTCTATCTTGAACTAGGTGGACTTCATATAGCATAAATAGTATTTTTTTTTCTTTTTTACATAAATATGTGAAATCATCAAGAGAACATAATATTTTGTAAGCAGTTATGGCACGATAATTACTCTATGATAGACAGTGAAGAAAAAATTACTGTATTAGCCTTAAATTTGTACTTGTATTGTGTTTACTTACAAAGAAAAATGGAAAAATTAACAATTGAACGTAAGTTAATGTATTGAAATTAGTTACAAATAGGTAAGATAATTGACAACTGGACTCTTGAGAGCGTACTATGATTAATAATAAAAAAAAGAAAAAAAGAAAAAAAAAAAGAACTGAAATTAACGTAAATAAGTATGGAAGAATGAACAACTTTCTCTAGGAAAACTGTGATATTCAAAATGAACAAAGATAATGAGATTGTCATCCTAATCCACTTCGGTAGACCAGGGCCGAAAAAATCAAAATAATGATTATTGCATTTCTTATCCTTTTTTTACTGATATCATAAGTGTAACAGCACTGTACCCCAATTGTAGCTTTGAATATGGCCCTTGCTAAAATTATTATTATTATTATTATTATTATTATTATTATTATTATTATCATTATTATTATTATTACAAAAGGATGGATAAAAAGTAAGGTTCAGGTCATATATAGTGCAAATGTAAGGTGTTCACATTACGAATGAAATATATTATTTACTCACAGTAATAGCATTATACTTTAGAAGTTCTTTTTTGTCTCCCATATTTTGATGAAATTATGATGCATAAAATTATTGCTTCTGATGATGACCAAATCAATGAAGGATAATGATTAACTAACTAACTTACCTTCTCCATCATAAAGCTCAAAACAACATAGTATTCTATAAATTTATTCAAGCTGTGGCCAAGTTGTGGAATGATCTTCCCAATCAGTTAGCTGAATATTTGTTACTTCATAAATTCAAACTTGTAGCTAATGTTTATATGTTGAACAGGCGGAATTAAGTATCATTTCATCGTTTATATATGAAAGATCTGAAATAATGTTGTGACTGTTCTCAAAAATATCTTATTTTAAACTGTTCATAACTTCTTTTAGTTTGTTTATATCCTTATTTCCTTTCCTCTCTGGGCTATTTTTCTTTGTTGCATCCCTTGCCCATATAATATCCTGCTTTTCCAATTAGGGTTGTAGCTTAACTAGTTATAATAATAATAATAATAATAATAATAATAATAATATAACTAATCAAAGTCTTCAGTTCATTAAAGTTCTAAGTTGAAATTCCAATATTTAGTGATGAATTCGGGTATTTTCATATTCATCTTATGATGTAATGAGGTGTAGCGCATGTGTTTCACACACGCTCGGACACTAACGATATTTCCATTTTTTGCATATCTCGCTCTGCCCCCCACTGATAACAGAGCCTGTTTAAGATTGGATTTTTCATGCATTAGCTGGTTTGACGTTTTGTGACGTTCTTGCTCGCAAGTACTTGTATATAATCTCGTGGTCTGTTTAATAAAGTTTAGTTGCATTTTTCTCGCCTCTTTGTTATCACCTAACAGCCCACTCGCAGAATTGGTGACCGCCAGAGGAACAGCTACCTCTCCCCTTCCCCTCATTGCTGTGCCCTACTGTTTGATGATGCCGCCAGCTGACCTTAACTTCTCTCCACGCCACATCCATGAAACTACCGCCCTTCGCCAGTACAGAGGCATTAGGTTGGTTTCAACGTGCCGAGGCTCAGTTTTAGATCACGGGCGTGACTTACTCGAGCACTAAACCAGACTATGTCCTTGCGGTGATCCCTGGGGACACGTTCCTGAAAATCTCCAATTGTCTTTGTGAACAAGGGGACACCCCTATAACATACGACGACCTCAAAACATACCTTCTGGAGCAGTACTCGCCATCATCAGCAGCCCGTAAAACCAAGCTTTTTAAGCTCTCTCAAGAACAGCTGAGGGACCAAAAGGCTTCGCTCGCCCTAAAAAATTACTAGTATCGTTCACCTGCAACCTGCTGCAAATAGCTCTTCATGGGAGGTGAACCTACTTCGTGCCTTTTTGAGGATGACGCCTACCAGAACCTGTACGCATTGCCATCCCTGATGTCGATATTTGGCCCATGAAGGACCTGATGACCAAAGTTGACACTTTTATGCATAGCCACTTCACCACCTTCAAGACCTCCATCGACAACTATTCAACATTGACCAAAGGTGACATGAATGTGGTAGGACACAGACGCCCACCCTGTGACGTGCCGGAGTGGCGACAAAGCACACCCACCACCCAGATATGCCACCCGTCGCTTATACCCTAATCAACAACCTTTCCAGCCACTTACTGATGCCCATTGCCCACAGTTATGCTACTACCACTTTAAATTGGTGGCTGCTGCGAAGAAATGTGCGAACGATTGTCAGTGGCCAAAAAACTTGTAAGTAGTCCATCACTTGTAGCGGTGGCCTCCCCTATCACTCTCTTTCCTTTTTACATGATGCTGGTACGGGCGTGTGATTTTTGGTAGACACTGGTGCTTGCTGTTCTTTTCTCCCAAGCCCACTCTTCAGGACATGACCCAGTCTGTCTAAGCCTACCAATGCCACCTGGTAGCTTCCAAAGGATATGCGATCCTCACCCACGGGTACGAGACTTTCAGATGACTGTTTGGGAATGCCAAATATCATTGGAAGCTGCTCATTGATGACGTCACACAATGCCAAACCTCGGTGCTGAATTCTTCCATTTCCATCACCTGGTTGATGTTCCTCATCGACAATTAATCAATGCAGATTGATGTTTATCAACACCTCTTCAATCCACCCCCTCCGACCTCAATCTCCATATCAACACACCTACGGATGTCTACACTCACCTCCTGTAGTCGTACCCGGAAGTCTTCTGTCCAGAACTTGGCCAAATGCCCAGGGTTCATGCCAAACACAATATTTATCACCATATCAAGAGGAAGGGGCCCCAAATACTCACCAGATTCAGATGTTTGGCACTGAATTGTTTGGCAGTCGCTAAACAAATGTTCGCCAAAATGGTAGAAATGGGACTTTGCCTAAAGGCCTTAATCCCATGGTCGTTGCCCTTACGCATCGTCCCGAAGAAAGATGGCACCCTGTGCCCTTGTAGGAATTACCGGTGCCTGAATATGCAGACAAAACCTGATCACTACTCCCTCCCAAACATCTCCGACGTGACCTCCTACTTCCAAAAAGCGAAGGTTTTCTCCACACCCGATCTCTTCAAGGCATATTATCAAGCACGCATGAACCCAGAAGACAACCCCAAGACTTCAATCACCTTCAATTATTCCTGTTTTGGCCTTTGAAATGCTGGGGCTACTTTTCAATGCCTCATGGATGGCATTTTAGGGGACCTCCCCTTGTATGTATGTTATGTGGACGACATTCTTGTGTTCTCTACCGCCAAAGAGGAACACCTCTATCACCTACGCATTATGCTCGACTCCCTACAACAGGATGGTGCTGAAGTCCAGGAAAACAAGTGTACCTTTGGTGCCAACGAAGGATCATTCATAGGGCACCGCATCATTCCTAAAGGAATTAACCCCCTCCCTAAGAAGGTAGCATCCGTTCAGAAATTCCCTCACCTGCGACCGTCTGAGCACTGCAAGAATTCTTTTGCATGATCAACTATTATCATCAGTTCCCGCCAACCATTGCCGCCACTCTTGCCCCCTTCTATGCCTCCCTCAAGGGTGAGTCAAAAGACCTGAAGTTGGGTTCCCTTCAAGAAGCGACCTTCTGCAGTGCAAAGAATCCCCTATCAACTGCTGCTGCTCTTAGTTTTCCCAAGCCACATGCCCCTCTTCTTCTCTCCATCGATGTTAGTGATGCCGCTATTGCCGCTGTATTCAAACAGGTGGTCAACGGATTGCCCCATCCATTGGCCTTCTTCAGTAAGAAACTGCCCAAAGCAGAATTTGGCTGCTCTACCTTTGACTGAGCATTTCTGGCGGTGAATTAAGCTGTCCGTCACTTTTGCCACTTCTAAGAAAGTACGCCCTTCGTCATTCGCACGGCCCACATGCCTCTAGTGCGCGCCTTCAATCAACAGTCTGATACCTGGTCCGCCCGTTGACGCCAAAATCTCTCTGCTCTGTCTGAATATAATGGCACCCTTCAAAACATCCCTGGAAAAAAGGATTCCGTTGCCAATGCTCTGTCAAGAAACACACTGGCCACCATTTCCTTGGATTGGATTACAACGGCTTAGCAGAAGCCCAACGAAAAGGTCCAGAGTACTAAGCATGTAGGACATTCTGCACATCCTCCATTGAGAAGACGTCGCCCCAATGACTCTAACGGCCCCCTCCTCTGTGACGTCAGTACAGGTAGACCACGGTTATGGATACCTGCCTCCATGCGCCGTTAGGTGTTTGATTTAATTCATGGCCTATCACATTCATTGTGACGATATACTGCACAGCTACGATGATTGTTTGATAAAGTTTAGTTGCATTCCTCTCGCCTCTCTGTTATCACCTAACAGGCCCACTTGCACAGAGGAATAGATAAATGAAGGAGTGATGAATCAATCAGTATTAGTCTCTCTTATCTTTCTTGATCAGAAATTATAGCCAAGAGATTTTGAAGTTATTTTAGTGTTATAATATTAGTCAAGGAAGTTACCTTAAAACATTTTTTATTTTTGAAAATTGTTGAAGTAATTTAAAGTTTTATTTCATACACATATCCCTAGCTATAAACATATCCATAACTGATTAATTTTCAGCCTCATTGACCATGGCACTTGCGTTTCCATCACGATACCAAACCAATCAAGGCACATCTGAAGAAAACTATCAAAGCAACTAAAAGCTAATGCTAGGGGCAATCAGCACAGGGAAAAAATATATACAAAAACAAAAATAAAGTTAAAACTAGATCTAATTTCTCCTGACGAAAGAAAGAGATAAGAACTTTTCCTCAGAAGAAATACAATTAAGATCGCAATCAAAAAATCAATTTGCCAAGTCTCTGAAGTACAGCTGCCCAATTCAGTCTCCACAAGTAAACAGTAGTCCCACTTGATTTCCAGACCCATCCATAAAAGCCAAAGAATCGCGTATCATTACACTAGAGTAGTAGTAGTAGTAGTAGTAGTAGTAGTAGTAGTAGTAATCAATATCAGCGGTAGTTTATTAATAGTTTTGAAGATTATTTTCACTGGTAATATTGAAAAAAATGCTGGATTTTCAAACTCTCAATCAGCAGTAGTGGTAGTATTAGTAGTAGTAGTAGTCGATATCAGCGGTAGTTTACTAATAGTTTTGAAGATTATTTTCACTTTTGATATCACAAAAATAGCTGGATTTCAAAACTCAAGTAGTAGTAGTAGTAGTAGTAGTGATAGTAATAGTAATAATAATTGTAGTAGTAGTAGTAGTAGTAGTAGTAGTAGTAGTAGTAGAATTAGTAGTAGTAGTATAAACTTAGGAGAAATATTGTTTACCGTTTGGCCATCAATTTTTAAAATATTAAGTCGAGAAGGTAATTGTCCCATCCTGTCTCACGAATGATAAAGGTAATTGTACCATCATGTTTCAAGATAAAGGTAATTGTACCATCATGTGTCATGATAAAGGTAAATGTACCATCATGTCTCATGATAAAGGTAATTGTACACTCATGTCTTATGATAAAGGTAATTGTACCATCATGTCTCACAATAAAGGTAATTGTACCATTATATCTCACGATCAAGGTAATTGTATCATCATGTCTCATGATATGGGTAATTGTACCTTTGTCTCATGATAAAGATAATTGTACCATGTCTCATGATAAAGGTAATTTTGCCATCATGTGTCATGATAAAGGTAATTGTACCATCATGTCTCATGATAAAGGTAATTGTACCATCATGTGCCATGATAAAGGTAATTGTACCATCATGTGTCATGATAAAGGTAATTGTACGATTACATCTCCCTATAAAGGTAATTGTACCATCATGTCTTATGATAAAGGTAATTGTACCATCATGTCTTATGATAAAGGTAATTGTACCATCATGTCTCATAATAAAGGTAATTGTACCATCATGTCTCATGATAAAGGTAATCGTGCCATCATGTCTTATGATAAAGGTAATTGATAAAGGAAATTGTACTATCATGTGTCATGATAAAGGTAATTGTACTACTATGTTTCATGATAAAGTTACTTGTACTATCATGTTTCATGATAAAGTTACTTGTACCATCATGTTTCATGATAAAGGAAATTGTACCATCATGTTTCATGATAAAGGTAATTGTACCTTCATGTCACATGATAAAGGTAATTTTACCATCATGTTTCATGATAAAGGTAATTGTACCATCATGTCTCATGATAAAGGTAATTGTACCATTATGTGTCATGATAAAGGTAATAGTACCATCATCTCCCATGACATAGGGTTGATCAGGACATGGCATTCAACCATATGTATGCCCTCAATGGACACCCGACCTCAACACATTTTAATCTAACTATTCCTGTTTTTATTTTTTTTTTTTAAGATATTCCAGAAGAACCTAATCACGAAATACTAATATTAATAGCTTTTGTTCGTTGGCTAGAAACTTTTCCTTAATAATAATTCCTCTTTGTATTTCACCGACTTTTATAGTTTACATATGGCTGCTCTATTTGAATGTCACTGATCTTAAAATATTTTATTTTTTTCATTCATTTCTTTTATATATAGTTTTTTTTGGGGCTCAGGCCATGTCGTCCTGATGGAAGTTCCTAATTGGTAGCTTTCTAGGGTATATTTGACTACAGTGATATTCCCAGAGAATTTTACCTTAAGGTATCCAGAATTCTAACTCCTGGAGCGAATATCCCTAAATAATCTCACAGGGATATCGCATAATATCAGAGGATGTATTCTTGACACGTCACATAGCTATCTTCGCCTCGAACAGTATTAACGCTTCGAGGGGGATATAGTGAAAAGAATCCGAAACGAGAACGAAAAGAGAGCTGCTCATAAGGCATCTCTCCTATCCCGTTTCCAGTGTGTATCTGATGAAGGCGGTAGCGCCCTCTTTATTCCTTTTTGTGTAGCTCTACTACTCGGTGTTTTCCCTTGTGTTCTCTCGTTATTATGGATTTAATTCAACTTTTTCATGACTTCTCCGGCCTCTTCTGCCTCTGGAAAGTTGAGTATTATCTTTACTATGCATAAATGTAAGCTCTTGTCGTTTTGAAGTAAATCAAAAGTGATTTTAACGTAAACAAGAGCTGTTGCCTACAGGAGGCATTCTGGATGCTATCGCTCGCTCTTCTGGGTCAGTTAGTTAGCTAGAGCGACGTTCCCGGTTTGTTACACTTTAATAATTTAGCTATTTAGCTACTCTAGAAATGCTTATATTGTTCGGTCAGTTTTAGATCGGTGATTTCGACATGGGTCGAGGTACCGCTCTTGCCCTTCGTGAGGCTTTGTAGCCTAGACGTCTGTCACTAGTACTTTCATGCATGGTATAAGTTTTTCCGAGTGTTATATTATTGAAGCTATAGGCAAATATTTTATACATGTATGATATTGTTGAATGTTTTTTCCAAGATTGTATACGAGAGAGTTTCGGTGATTTAGGTAATCGATTCTCACCTTACCTAGCTAGTATTCTAGGTAGAGTAGTATACTTTCGCACATCCCCGATTGTTCTTTTCTCCTCCGGAGGCCATGTTCAATCCCTCTCTCCCTCTGAAAGCTCTTGGCTTAATCCTAATGGTTCTACCAGTATATTAATCCAGGTATTACTATTCAAGGATATATCTGTCCTGTCCTGATAACCAGAGTGACTGGTTTTTGGGTTTGGGCAGAACTTCAGAGTTTTTAGTCTGTGGTCTGCTTCTTCCTAGCATGGAGAATGAGTCTCCTTTGCCAGGTTAGGGGCGGACACAGGAAGCTTTGCTTCCTTAGTCCATGTCGGAAGGATTCTGATGATTCCTTCCTTTAGTGGCCTAGCAGACTGTCCTGTGTTGTTTTTTCTCAGTCTGGAGAATGAGTTTCTCGGTGCCCGCTGAAATAACTTCACCTAACTTTGTTCTGGTTGGGAAGAGGATAGCAAGCATTGCCAGTCTTCCTCCCTAATAGACAACTCTTGGTTAGGATGAGCTTCCCTAACTGCCGAGTGTGTCTCTTGCTAGAACGAAGTCTTTAGGACCCTTATCCCTTCCCCACCTCTCTTTCTTTTATTTTCCTTTGGCCATAGTCCTTCTTCCGTACCTAGCATAGGTTAGGATGGAGGACCGGCTCAGCTCTCTGCCGGCCGGCACGTAATGCAGGCCGGCAGAGACCCTTTGTTCTTTGCAGAGTGAACCCCAGACCTCCCTTGGTCTCTCTTACATGTCTGCCGGTAGAGCCCGGCAGGCTGTGGATTATTTGGAATCCTGAATGCTACATTCTCCCCTTCCATAAGTTCACTCTTTCTGGATGGAAGGTCGTATGGCATGCCGTCTTATAACCTTTCATCCATACTGTTTCTCTGACTATTGTGTTGCACCCCTATCCCGGCTGCCGGCTTGACAGCCGACAGCCGGGCAGGTAGAGGTTCTCTGGTTCTTAGCTACTGCCGCCCGGCATGGGTTTTATTACCTTTGCCAGCCGGCAGTGGAATCACAGCCCGAATCTGCTGGCCGTTACGATTAGCGGCAGGCAGCCGGGTATTGGTGTTTTCAGCTGTCGGCTGGCAATGATTGCCGGCCGGCACACAGTCGCTGATCAGTGGGCTGCCGCCTATTAGTTAAAGATAGTATATCTTTGATCTATAAAGGGGTAGATGCCGGCCGGCACGTGCTGGCGTACGCCGGTACGTACCGGCACGTGATGGCTGGCACAACCGCATGGGATGTAAAGTAGTTGCTATATTCGTAGTGTAGTACACACTGTATTAATAGAAACTGCTGTACAGAGTTTGTGATAACACTAAAGTTCTTAATCATACTTAATGTTATCTTGTACAGCCTTTTGTTGAGACCGTACATTGTATAGAAAGTGAGTTCTTTCTGTATTCTTTTGATCCCGTATATTAAAACTACACATTAAATTTCCGTTTAGGAAATTACATAAGGTATTCTAGTATAGAATTAACCTTAGTTTTAATATCTTGGGAGGTTACGGCAATTGACTGGACAGGAAATACAAGTATGTGTCTTTCCTTCTTTCTTTTATAGCTTTTCTATATAAGCTAAATGTCTCAATATAAGTGAAAGCCTTCACTTGATACTCATGGATATTTCTTATCTTTACAGGAGGACCATCCGAAGTGCGGGAGTGTGTTCTGTAATGTCCGCAGTAAGAACTTCTGTGGACATCAATATTGCAGGAGGCACGCAGCATGCGCAGCCTCCAGAGGTGATCTCCGCTATTGGGGCTCTCAGGTTTGTACAGTTTGTTCTAACCTGATTACCGAGGCTTTTGACGACCCTAAGTCAACGGAGTCAAGGGATGCTACCAGGGAAACGTTATGATCCTGGGTGAGGGGCTTTCAGAAAAACACCTCAGGTCCCTACCTTCCAAATAAGAAGATGAGCGCATACCTTTTCCCTAAAGCATCGGTTGATGCAATCATCCCTCAGCTTCAGGTAGAGATACCAACTGCAGAGAATCCGGTAGATTCTGAAGTCTCAGCCGCCCTTCAAGACATCCAATTGGACGATAGGATGTCGGAGGTGTTGGATTCTACAGAGAAGGACCTTCTAGGAGAAGGTCAAGAGGAGGAGCTGTTTCAGACTCCTCAAGTAGAAGAGGAAGAAATCGACGAAGTGTCGGTTACGTCGGTTCCGAACCCAGAACCTATTCCTTCTACATCGTCTGCTATCCCAGATGAACTGGGAAGGACTCTTTCTTCCATCGTTGAGATGATCCAACAAATTCAAAGGAAGAATGATGAGAAGGAAGCTGCAATGAAACTGGAGTTACGTAGACTTGCAGCATCACGTGGGCCCCAGAAGCGGCTCAGCGTGAAGGATCTTCCTTTGTGCTCGGATAACAATCCTTGGAGGTATGCCAAACACATGCCAATGACAATTGGGAAGATCGTCATATCAGAAAAGTTGGGAGCAATTCCCCTGGAAGAAGTGGAATTTTGGCCCAACAAAGATTCTTATCCTGACTGCTATGTCCGTCTTAGGAAGGAGCCAGCCTTAAAGGAGGAGACGGAGCCGAAGGAGGTCATAGTTTTTTACCATAGTAAAGTTCAGACGTTACTAACGAGCTCGATGAAAGAGAGGGGCTTCTCTAACTCAAAGGTGCCTGCCTTGAGTAAGAATCTTCCCTCCTATGTGGCCTCTCCTACCAGAAACTTTCCCTTCTTGTAAAAGGGATATAAGGCAGCCTTAAAGGCAGTGAAGTCAGGGAAACCCTGCCCCTCCTTGGAGGAGTGCAAGCCGTTATCTCTGACCTTGCCCTTGGACCAAGAAGACTGGAAGGACGTACACCTTACCTTCTCAGTCGGGAAGCTGGAAGCTGATATTGCTGAACGCCAGTTCGGTGAGGAACTTCCAAAACTGTCGGAGGTTCTCTTGCGTAGAGAGCAAGAGACAAAGGAAAGACTTGCGGCATCGATGTCGTTGCAAACGACACTAGAAACGATGGCAAGTGTCCCCAAGAACCAGGACATGTTCATGGTTGTGACCAAAACCCATCTGGCCACAGTTACGAAGGATCTCTATAGCTTTATTAAAGCTAGGAGAGCCTCTAGAGAGTTTCTGTTCGCCTCGGCTGCGGTGAGGCATGAACCGAGGAAACTGATCTCCTCTTGTATTTGGGGTAAAGACCTCTTTCCCAATGAAGTGGTTAAAGAGGTAGTAGACAAGGCCGCCACAGAGAATAGGAACCTTCTCAAAAAGTGGGGCTTAGATCTTAAGAGAAAGTCTTCTCCGGATGAGAGTCCCCAACCCAAGAGGAAGACAAAAAAGCCTGGGCCATCCTCTCGGCCGGCTAAACCCTACCGACAGCAACATCAACAACAACTTCCTGTGACCGCGGTGCCTCAGATAGTGGCACAACCTCCAACCACGTGCCAGCTGGTACCACAAGTTTTTACCCAGACTTCGAAAGGCAGACTTCTTCCTTTTGTTCAAGGGCTAGAGGAACAGCCAGAGGTTCTTCTAGACGCACTTCAAGAGGAAGGGGACAGAGGGGAGGTTGCGGTCAAGGAGGCAAGGCCTCAGGTCCCCAGCAGCAGAAGTAAGATACTTCCAGTAGGAGGGAGACTACAGCTATTTAGGGATCGCTGGACCTTCGATCCCTGGGCCCACAGCCTGATTAAAAATGGACTAGGTTGGAGCTGGAGCAGTCCTCCACCTCAATTTCCTCAATTCTTCCAACACTCATCCCCCGTTCTGGAAGAATATGTCCGAGAACTCTTAGACAAAAGAGTAATCCTTAAAGCTAAGTCCATAAAATTCCAAGGAAGGCTGTTTTGTGTTCCAAGAAGGACTCAAAAAAACTCAGAGTCATTCTAGACTCGTCGCCACTCAACAAGTTCATAGTGAACTACAAGTTCAGAATGCTCACGCTTCAGCACATAAGGACCCTACTGCCCAGGAGGGCATATGCTGTCGCTATAGTCTTGTCTGACGATTATTGGCATATTCTAATTAATCGTCACCTATCCTTCTACCTACGCTTCAAGTTACATAGAAAACTTTACGCCTTCAGAGCCATGCCTTTCTGGCTAAACATAGCCCCAAAGATTTTTACGAAGCTCGTGAACGCAGCCGTCCATCAATTACGCCTAAGGAGGTCCAAGTAGTAGCCTATTTGGACGACTGGCTGGTGTGGGCAGCATCCAGGACAGAATGCTTGCAAGCTTCTAAGATAGTGATCCAGTTCCTGGAACATCTGGGATTCAAGATCAACATCAAAAAGTCTCGACTTTCTCCAGCTCAAAAATTTCAGTGGTTGGGAATCCTCTGGAATTTGGAGTCACGTCGACTTTCCATTCATAGTAAGAAGAGGAAAGAAATAGCAGGATCTGTCAAGAGACTATTGAAATCCAAACGGATATCAAGACGCGAACAGGAGAGAGTGCTGGGCTGTCTACAGTTTGCTTCGATAACAGATCCAGTGCTAAGAGGTTTACACCTTTAGAGTCAGAATGGTCCCTTGACGCAGGATCGCTCTCCTTCATCTCGAGTCGAGTCCCAGAGCTGCAGATAGACCTCTTTGTGATGAAAGACAACAAGAAAATAGACCGTTACGTGTCCCCTTACGAGGATCCGTTAGTGGAGGCAGTGGACGCTATGTTCCTGGACTGGAACAGATGGTCCAGTATCTATCTGTTCCCTCTGCACAACCTCCTTTTGAAGGTCCTCGATAAGCTGAGATCCTTCAAAGGGAAAGCAGCAATAGTGGCCCACAAGTGGCCAAATAGCGTGTGGTTCCCACTGGTATTGGAACTACGACTATAATTCATACCGCTACCTGATCCATCCCTGTCTCAGCGAATACAGAAGTCGACTGTCTTAGCTCCATCACAGAAAACATGGAACCTACATCTCATGATTTTCTCTCCTTAACGATGAGAAAAAGATTCGGTGTTTAAAAGTCAGTTTAGACTTTTGGAGGAAACCAGAAGACATTATGAGGCTTCAGGGAAGGAATAGCTATCCTTTGTCAAGACGAAAAAACCGAAAGAAATCCCGACAGATTCCTATTTATCATTCTTCACACACCTTCATGAGCAAGGTTTAGCAGCCAACACAATTCTATTGTTCAAGCCTGCCTTGACAAGTCAGATACCATATGCCTTACAGGTCGACCTTTCTAACGACATTCTTAATGAACTAGCCCTTCAGCGCTTCCAAAGACCCTTTGCATGGTCATTAGATATGATTCTTCATTGTGTATAAATAATGGACAATAAGGAATGTGCTTAGAAGGTTTTGATTTTAGGTCATATTTCTGTTTGTTCTCGCTTTGAGGGCCAGAGTTATGAAATAGTGGCTCTCTCTAGAGAGGAAGGCCACGTACAGTTCTTGGAGGGAGAACTGAATCTATTTTCAGAAGAGAAACCCCGGGTTCAAAGTTATCTATAACTAAGGGCGAAATTCACCCGTGTTATTCGCAGAACGGATCCAGACAGTACACCCTTTAGTCATGATCCGAGAAGAGTTGCCTCTTCCATAAAATTTCCTTAATTATATGGACTTTGAACATCCTTGTTTGCACACCGGCTGGTAGTCATCCAAGGCATTCTTTATGCTATATGCGAAGCAAATGGAGCAACTTATGAGATCTGTGGTAGCAGCAGGTAGAATTTTTTAACCTTTTGTTTTAAGTCTGCGAGGAACAGTGTAATTAATTTGGGACGATTAATTAAGAGGGTGCGCAGGTAGTCACTGTATGTTACTACACGGTGAACGATAGGCCACGAAAGTGTCCTTACGAACTGTTCCATTGACGTTGGAGAACTATAGCATAATACGGACACTTGTGCCAAGCGTTTTTTACGCTAGTGTATGTAAACAATATACAGACTATATCATTACTATTAATAATCCAATTGAAGTGGCAGATCTGTTTCCTAGTAGATGAAACAATATTTTCTGTTAACTGTTTTTCTTTATGCTTTTACGCATATCATCCACATTTTATAAATTTTATAGATGTTGATCTGATATGTACGTTTATTAAATTTTGATAAACTAGTTCATAGTGAACCCTGCGTCTTTTTCGCCCACACTCATTTTATTAGAAATGTACTGAGCATTAAGATTAAAATATGGATATTTTTATCATGGGATGTCTTTCGAGACTGTTCCCTGATTCAAGCAAAAGTCCACTCACTCTAACCCTTCCTTGGAAGGGTTGACGTGGTACCCTAACGGGTTGGTGACAAAGAGGCAAAATTTGATTCTATGCGGATACAACCATTATCCAATAGTTCATAAGAGTAGTCACATTGGGGAAGGTGTCACAAATTCATCTTGACATTAGTGACTCTTATACAAACTTTGCTTTATATTGTATAGGGCGAGATCAATATACAAGCTTGGCATTTTGTCATCCATAATTTTTATGTACTCCTCGAGACTTTTTCCAGAGTCTAGTACGACACTTCCCTGTAGGGGGCAGGAAGCACTAACATAGTTCATGCTTAGATGAAATGATGTATGACGGTAACATCATAGGTCTCTAGGCCTAGACGGACCAGGAAAATACTTTCTTGAGATTACGGCACTGATTGAGAATCCACAGATACAGTAATGCTCTGGTAAACTTCCATCAGGACGACACAGCCTGAGCCCCAAAAACGGGTTTTGAGTGAAGCGAAAAATCTATTTTTGGGTGAGGTAGCCATGTCGTCCTGATGGACCCGACCTTCCTTTTATTATAAAAGGGCCTGTTGACCCCTCCATATAGTACAGTATCAGTAACACCTCGTATATCGCTACAAGGAATAAAGAGGGTGCTACCGCCTTCATCAGATACACACTGGAAACGGAATAGGAGAGATGCCTTATGAGCGGCTCTCTTTTCATTCTCGTTTCGGATTCTTGTCACTATACCCCCTCGAAGCGTTAATACTGTTCGGGGTGAAGATAGCTATGTGACATGTCAAGAATACGCCCTCTGATATATGCGATATCCCTGTGAGATTATTTTGGGATATTCGCTACAGGAGTTAGAATTCTGGATACCTTAAGGTAAAATTCTCTGGGAATATCACTGTAGTCAAATATACCCTAGAAAGCTACCGATTAGGAACTTCCATCGGGACGACATGGCTACCTCACCCAAAAATAGATTTTTCGCTTCGCTCAAAATCCGTTATTTGGTATTCTCTTGTTTCAATTCCTCACTGGGATACTTTCCCTGCTGGAGCTCTTATGCTTGTAGCATTCTTCTTTTCCAAACAGGGTTGTAGTTGTCTAATAATAATAATAATAATAATGATAATAATAATAATAATATGTTCAGTCAATACAAGCTTAGAGATTTATAATGAGAATTGGGTATATCAGTACAGTAAGTATATAAGTATATCGACATAGCAGTAAAATTCCTATAAGGACTGTTAGATGCCAGAAGTGGCTACAGTGTAAGAATTCAAGCGGTGTATAAGATACATCTTAATTGTTTAAAAAGAGGCTGTAGTGTTTAAAACCGCTATCTCTCAGAATAAAAGTACTTATGAAATTCACTTGAATTTCGGTAAAATATTTATGATAAAATAAGAACCCCAGTAAAAATTACCAGTCAGTGGTTCTTATAAAACTTAGGGCGTGGTAGCCTATTGGAAGCCTCCCTGAATGGACTGGAGTTCGAGACCCTCTTGATAGTTTCTAGTAGTGTCCGTAACCTCACCATCCTTGTGAGGTAAGAATGGGTGGGGGGGGGGGGGCGACACCTGCTGAGTTATCACCAGTCATTAACTGGCCATCCTTCATCCTAGCTTAATGGAGTGGTGGCTTTGACTGACTGTCTAAGAGCCTCCGTCCGGAAATAAAGTCCGGGCAATCTGTGTGTGCTTAGCTTGATGGAGTGGGGTATTGGTCACTGATCATATGTACATATGGTCAGTCTCTAGGGCATTGTCCTGCCCCTAGCCTCTGACATTCATGAGCGGCCTTTAAACACTTGAAAGGAATACTTTGGCAGCACCAAATTTGGTGCAACGGCTTTTTTATTAACAGGATGATAAAAGGCACCGTTTCATAATTTGTCTGTTACTTATTTACTTAAATTATTATTCATATAGAAATGTTTTGTTTTGTTATTTCGCCTTTGTAATTTATTCTCTATTTCCCTGTTCCTTCACTACTCTCAGCTGCTCTCTATTATAGGAGCCCTTGAGCACAATTATTGTATTCAGCTTTTCACTTGAGGGTTGCGCCTTTGCTTGTAATACTAAATGTAATGATAATAATAGTGAATTATAAATAACGGTAGATGAAGGAATTTATATTTCATCCCCAACATATCTTTCTCACTAGGTATTTTGGGTGCATCTTCTGGTGACATTGACATCTGACCCAGTTTCAAGTGAGTTGACAGCTGGAAAAGTAATTTTTATCTAAGATTTGTTCCGTTGAATAATTTAGATTTTCCCTAGTTTATTTTTCACTAATACCATTTTTTTTTATTTATTTTGGTTAATATTTTTGCCACGGTATATTTTAGGGTAACTAAAGCAATTAGGGTATGCCATATGTACTTCAATATCATCTTCATTTGAGTCGACATATCTATTTTACAAGATAGGTCTTTGTGAGGAAAATAAGATTCATACCCACGGCTCTAAATGTTTTATAACTGAGCTTATTGTTCTGTATATTGTTAAGGGATTTAGATAGGAAGTATATACGTATACACGCACAGTTTATATAAACATAAATGTCTACATCATGTACATCCAGTAGTAATGGCGAAGGAAATTCATCTTTAGTATTTTTCATCATAAAATGGTCGCGCTTCAAGTCATCCACTTCAGTGTTTAGTGCTATAATCGTTTACTCTGAAAAGAAAGTTTTATCTCAGAAAGTTTATAAAAGTAACTATTGAAAAGAAGAAACGTCAAGTGTTTTTGAGTGAAATCTCGAACAGCAAATATACACCAACGATAAACATTCCCAGTGATAAACATAACATAATAATAAGAATAGGGAAGTGGGGAATATGGGGAAAGAAAGAGTACCCCTGGATACAATCCAGTTTATAGCTCACAGGCAGGTACTCGGGATGGGAAAGATTAAGACATTCCCAGAGATAAACATTCTTCGCCCGTTCTCTTTTTATCTCGGGAGTTTCAAAGGCAGTTCCCTCGACTTTTAATGACCCGCGTTTAAACTCTCCGATGCAAAGTGCCATTTTTTCCCGTCTAATTGCTAATTACCAAGCGAAAACCTTTGGCAAAATATATCGAGGGCACATCCTTAAGGCCCGGTCACACCGCCCGAACGTTGCTGGAGCATTCCATGAATGGTAGGGAGGTAGACCAAACCCTTGAAAATTTAGTTTAACGTTTTTACGTTCGGTCTTTATTAGGCTGCTGAACGTAGCAAATCCTCGCATATTTCCTGAGTTTCCTTACACCTCTATTATGGAAGTTGCTAATTTATGCAATAAGGGTATTGGTGTACAGGATATCGAAAAGCGTAGCGTAGTGATATTACAGTCACCAACCTGTAAAAGATAATAACAAAGTAGGGTAAAAATTACGGTCGCTGTATCTTAATTAAAATTACGTTTTTTTTTTTTCAACAGTTTATTAAAAAAAAGAAAAACGACAAACTTTTCGACATTCTGTATACCAATACCCTTATTGCATAAATTAGCAACTTCCATAATAGAGTTGTAAGAAAACTCAGAAAATATGCGAGGATTTGCTACGTTCAGCAGCCTAATAAAGGCCGAACGTAAAAACGTTAAATTAAATTTTCGAGGGTTTGGTCCATCTCTCTACCGTTCAAGGAACGCTCCAGCAACGTTCGGGCGGTGTGACCGGGCCTTTAGCTCCGTGCTTTTACGATAGCTTAGGTTTCTTCGAATGATCTATGCCTATTAAGATTATTGAATAGAAGAAAGTTTATATATTCCTATCCAACTGTTCACGACGATTATGCACGAATAACTAACACCTCCAACGCCGTGTGACGCAAAGGGCTTCGTCTTTCAACTGTCATTTCCTTTCGCTCTCTTAGGCAGGTCATCTAAACTAATCCCCTAACTCCTTCTGCCGGTTTTTAAATTTGGTAATGTTTTAATTTTGTTTCTTGGTTCGACTTTTTTCTTTCCTATGACTTTTCATTTACACACACACACACACACACACACACACACACACACACACACACACACACACACACACGCCTTCCCCTATGTAATAAAAAGCAAGTGTCTGGCTACATCATATCACGCTGAGCAACATTACCAAACGTATGACTACTCGGCCTCTCCCCGTCCCTCAGATAGGGTGTAGAGGGAGTAGTCATATTCTGGTGATAGGGGGTTACCCAGAAGGGTACACTGAAACCACAATTTCCAACGAATTGCCGAACCAGTGGCTTGTAGTTCATCATATCTTATCACACCACCACAATATCCAATCAAGAGCAGTTTGGTCAGCTTCTACGCGATCGTCATCAAAACATCTATGACTTCTAAGGCAATCTTAAAGTATGTGATTCATAAATTGGATGGGCTCTCCCTAGGTTTAGTGAGCACTCCCAGAAAGTTCCCACCTGTGCAAATTATCCTTAGTTCTTCCAACCTTTGCTCTAGCACGATTGAGTGCGACCCAGTCTTTTTGGAGGAATGAAGTTCCATTGGGTAGATTTTCACTTGGTTGAGGGGTGGATTCACTGTGATGTTCGTCAGTCTCAGTCCATCGTCTCAAGCTGTAGGTCGCTAAATATTCATTACTAAAGTAGTCGACAGTCACAAAACTCTTACATGACTTCAATCTTAGTTGTGCCCCTTTCTGGTAGTTCCTTACTGATTGCTTCACGTCCTATGAATGGTAGACAGTTCCCTGCAAGCTTGTAAATAGCTAAAAAAAAGGTGTTGACTTTAAGTTGCCGGTGATGTTGCAACAGCCTTTATTGAGTTCAAAGTTAACCTTCTGAGCATGGCAAGACCTGGACTATAGTATATAGGAGAACAGTATTCAGCTGTTGAATAGCACAGCACCAGTGCAGACTTCCTCAAGGGAACAGTGTTAGCTCACCACTGTGAGTTTGCCAGCTTAGTCAACAAACTGTTATGACTCGACAGCTTTTTGTTTATCTTCTCCACATGCTGTTTGAAAGAAAATCTCCTGTCTAGAATTACACCAGTTGTTTAACTAAAAATTTTCACTTCCCCATTTTATGTTCATAGTTTTGTTTACGAAGCTGTTGCTTAGGCAAAAAAGCACATATTTCACTTCTTTCCTGGGTTGGCATTAAGGAACTATTTTTTATAGTACTCTGTTAGGTCCCCAAGCCCTTTGAGTCATTCTTCTATAGCTTCAAAGTACTTGGCTTGCATAGCCAAAATGAAGTGCCGTATGTTGTTGAATCCAGGCTGGTCATTCGTATATATGTTGAGTAGGATAGGAGCTAGAACAGAGCCCTGAGGGATTCCAGTCTTTTAGAGCCTTTAATGGCTACGTTATCAACAAACTAGCACCTGTTAATCAGATGAGATTCCATAATTTTCATGATGTAGTTAGGATAAGGGAGGAGTGGGAATGGTTGAATCTGTGTGTGCCGTGGTGTGCATATCTAAGTATTTAGCTGTCATTTTGGACTGGTCGCATATACTAGTGTGTGTGTGTATATATATATATATATATATATATATATATATATATATATATATATATATATATATATATATATATATATATATATGGGTGTGTAAAAAGCATATAATTTTAGTCATGTGTTTTGCAGGCTATACAAAAATGTTAGCATATCAATAATTTAAACTGATTTATCACACAAACTTTTGCTCTCGTAAAAGTTAAGTATAGTATGGAATAAACATTAAAAAGAGTTCTTTGTCTTCTGAGTTCATACCTTCGACATGCTTCATGACGCTGGTTTCA
>NC_090736.1:24921412-24926412 GCF_036898095.1 Palaemon carinicauda | reverse complement strand
ATGTCAACATCAATAGTATTGAATAATCAATTTAATGTTTTATCAGATAATTGTGAGACAATAGATTTTCCTATGAAACACACGGCCGAATTAAGTAAAACAGTGCATGCTCCCGTAGATTTGCAACGAATTCATACAATAATAAGCCAAAATGAGTTACGGCCAACCTTATATGCTGTAAATTAAGAACACAAATCCTTTACGTTATTTTTTGACTCTGGTAGTCCACGTAATATTATGGATTGGAAGACACATCATTTGTTGTTTTCGAACTTTCCGATTGAAAAATCAGGAATTATACTTACAGGTATAGGAAATAATGAATTAAACGTCATAGGCATAACTCATATTCAGTTCAGAGTCGGTAATCGCACGTTTGCCGATACATTTGTTGTTGTAAAAAACATTAATATGTATCCAGCTGTAATTATAGGATACCCATCTATGGGAAATCAAAACATTATCTTAGCTCCTGCCAAGCACGGCGTGTATATCAAAGGGAAATTCTATAAGTCTTCTAATACCTTAAAATCAGTTTTGGATAAAAAGGAGACGACAAATGTAACCGTAACGTATGTTGAAGAACCAATAACTTGTCTCACTAATAAAGAAATAATATACGCGACCCAGCAGAATTCTCGTTCACCCGTAATATCATCTTGCACGCAATCTATCGAACCAAACATACCTTCGAATTTAATAGTGCAAATAAAGAAAACACTACCGGGATCTGAAATATTAATCCTTTCCGATACTTTGAAAACTAACGGATTGTCTGTCACACAAGCTATTTATTCAGTAGGCTCACATCAGCAATGTAATATCGAAGTCTGTAATCATTTAAATAACACTTTAGTAATTCACAAAAATCAACATATCTTGGATGTAGAAGTTTATAAACATCGTATTCTTACCGTTACTGAAATGAATCACTCTCAATCAGTTGCGGATGAATCCCTTTTGCGATCTATTAAAAATAAAATCAGTAAGGACATTCAAGACGAAGAAATTCAGCAGAAAATTTTTGAACTTTTAACTAAATATCAAGATGTCTTTTCCACTACGGATGGATCCTTAGGAAAAACAGATGAGATCGAGCATCAAATAAGGTTAAAGGACAAGCAGAAAATTATATATGTACCCTCGTACAGACTCCCTATGAAATTCCAGAATGAAATAAATGATGAAGTAGGTAAAATGTTAGAGGAAGGAGTCATTAGAAAATCAAACAGCCCTTATAATTTTCCTTTAATAGTTGTACCGAAAAAAGATCGAACATGGCGTATCTGCGTCGACTTTCGTCGTCTAAACGAGGAAACGATCCCTGATCGATTCCCAGTGCCATGTACTGACGATATTTTGTCTTTGTTAGGTCAGAATAAATATTTTACCAGTTTGGACTTCCTTAAAGGCTTTCACCAGATATCATTAGAAGAAGATAGTATCCCAATCACAGCCTTCAGCACAGCCAGGGGACATTATGAATTTTTACGGATGCCTTTTGGTTTACGTTGTGCTCCTATAACATTTACAAGAATGATTAACATAGTGTTTGGAGACTTGTTAGGGGATATATTGCATGCCTATATGGATGATCTTGTAATCTTTTCCAACACCTTAGAAGAACATCTACGTAAGTTAGAACTAGTACTACAGAGATTAAGACAACATAACTTAAGGGTAAAGATTAGTAAGTGTGAATTTTTCAAAACAGAATTAATATATTTGGGTTTCATGGTGTCAAGCCAAGGTCTTAAAGTAGTCCATGATAAGGTGTCGGCTATACGTAATTTTCCCATACCTACTAATGTCAAGGGAATACAGCAATTTCTGGGTTGTAGTGGATATTACAGGCGTTTTATACGCAACTATTCAATAATAGCCGCTCCTTTAACTGATCTTACGAAGAAGGGCGTAGATTTCATATGGTCTGAGCAACATCAACAGGCGTTTAATACTTTGAAAGATGAACTCTGTAGTTCTCCTATCTTAAAATTTCCTGACTTCGGTAGGGAATTCTTCATTGCAACAGACGCATCAGACTTAGGAGTAGGAGGGGTATTGTTGTTTTTATAGAATAAATACTTAAAACTATTAAGATGTATTCAGTTATCCATTTACATACATCTGAAACAACTCATACTCAATGTGTGCTTATAACAGTAGCACACCAATAAATGGTGGCAGCGGTGGGATATTGTTCGCTCAGACATTTTTCTCGTATGGGATGAGCTCTAAGACTAAAAATATATATTTTAAATATGGCAATATAGTTGAAAGACAAGAAGACATTTTTATTACATCAACCAACGTAATTGTAGAAGTGAATATGCAAGCAATTTTTCTTCAAGAGAATGATGTCATTAGCTTAAGAACCGCCATTTCAAGGTTTTCTGCATCATTGGATGAGTTGCATAGAAGACATTTTCATTTGACTACTAAGAGTTTTCTTGGATCAACATTAAAAGTTGCAGAGATGCTATCTGATGACTTGAAAAATAAGACTGGCGAGACAGGATCTTTGGCTTATGACCTTTTGCTGTGGACTGTAGGACACGAACATAAAGAAAGACGGAATCCGTTTATTTATGCTGCATTAAGCATCTTTGGGTCTGTTGCAAGTTTAGGTTTAGGAATTTCCAATCGTCTTAAAATTAGTAATCAAAATAAGAAAATTGAGTTCTTGACTCATAAAGATGAATTGATTATGTCAGAACTAAGGAATCAGTTAGCTTCAATCAATAAAATTATGGATTTATTAAATGAACATTCAGATAATATCGTTCAAATTATGGAAGTACAGGATTTGTTGGCAACATTAACGTATTATGATTCAAAGATAGATCACATACATAACAGAATTACACATTTCATTGAGAAATCCAAGGATTATGTAGAAGCTATCACGTTAGCAACTAAAGGTGTATTGTCGCCCCATTTGTTGCCTATAAGTTACTTAAAATTAATTCTGAAGAACGGAAGGGATAAACTAGGCTATGTTCCTTTGTTAGACGAACATAGGTTAGAATTTTATTACAGCCTAATTACAGTAAACGTAGATAATAACAAGATTAGGATTACAATTCCCTTTGATTCTTCTGATGCCTGGCAATCTTACAGGATATCACCATTTCCGACTTTCATGACGAATCACTCAAATCCAGTAATATCCAGTTTGACAGGACACGTATTGATTTCCCCAGACAAGGAAACATATACGGTCATTAAAGACTTAAATCAATTAACTCACTGTTCAGACGCGATGGATAGAAAAATATGTACAGCTGACTCATTTGAATTCCATAAAAACTTAATGGATTCATGCGAGTTAGGTATAGTGCTAGACGGTGCTCTCTCCCATACAAGTGAAAATTGTCTGGATAAGCTTTATCCCTTTAACAATAATGAGTTCAATTGCAGACTGAATAATGGCTCGTGGATACGATACGACAAGGACGGCTTCAATGTATCATGCCCTGACGGATCCACGTCCTTCGCCCATATCTTCGTCGCAGCAGATGGTTGTGTCGGGACTTCCCCGAATTCCATGGTGACTGGTCTACGGACAATCATCAGAGAACGAGCCTACTTCGCGAACTTCACGTGGACCTCTACAATGCCAGCACTTCCTCTCCCGTACAACGGACAAGTTGCCAAGCGGTTGATGAAAATAACCGACATGGACCACCTGTCACCGACTTATAAGGAAATTCTTCACCCCATACTACTGGCTGGTTTGTGTATCACGGTGGTGATATTTATCGCCGTGAACATCCTTGTTTGGCGTAGGTTACGGCACAGCAAGCAGCTAAAAAGGAACGATTTGCCTAGCCCCGACAATACGCCCTATTTGATTCAGTTCAAAGCTGTTTGAGTGGCCACCTCATTCGCTAAAAGGAGTAATTTGTCGGGGAGAGTTTGTATGAAAAGCTGATTAGTACGCTAGTAATATGTAATTAAAGAAATTTTCTACATTTGCATTGTTAAAAATACATTTAAAACAACATTTGAAAAAAAAAAAAAAAGAGTTATAAATCATTTTTTCTCTCGGCATCTAATAAAAATATATAAGCCGGAATGTTAAAAAAGAAAAGAGAAAAAAAAATAAAATATATAACAGAATCTTTGGGCATCTAATAAAATATATCAGCCCTATATATAATATATATATATATATATATATATATATATGTACGAAACCGTGGTACGTGTATCTACCAGGAATTCGTGTTTGTGCACTAATAATGGAGTATTATGTTTCTAACAAAGGTAACAATTATTCTTTATCAAGTTACCGAATCATATGTAAGTAAGAAGTTTATTTTTGGTACCATATAATCATTTGCTAGCAATGTACCATATATATGATCTTGGTTTTATCATGCATTTTTCTTTTTGCTTTGGTAATATCTTTTTTGTATGCATTATTGTTATTATTTTTTAATGTGCCTATTTGGACATTCGTCCTCGGTTGATTATGGCTAAAGTTAAACAAAGAATAATACGTATGTCCAGTCACACCTAATAACCATGTTTCGGCTTGTTGTTAAATTTTTGTAAAAAAATTGAGATAGCTGGCCGAGCTAATGTAATGATTAGAATAGTTAATATTACATGTTTAAAACAAATGACGTAATATGTCATGTTGGTTGAAGGAGCTAACCCTGGGATTTGCTGTAGTCATTCAAATCGTAAACCGGACATACAATGCAAACCTCAGCAATTTGACATTCTTCTTAACCTCAACACATTGTCTCAAGCGTGTGAAAGTTTGTGACGTCACCGGATGCAGGTGTCTTCCGAGTTTGTGACGTGTCTAAAATAAACTAAGCATACGATATCTGTGATATCGATAATTTAGTCAGTTTATATCTATACTTCACCAGAATTGGTCATCTGGACCAACCCAGCTTCCTCCAGTGATGGAGATGTTTAACTCTGTTGTTTTCATAGAATAAATACTTAAAACTAATAAGATGTATTCAGTTATCCATTTACAT
>NC_090736.1:24913912-24916412 GCF_036898095.1 Palaemon carinicauda | reverse complement strand
AGGTTATCCCCTCATCCTTCTTTTCTTGATTCGAGCAAATACTAACTCCCCGTGATAGCTGGATGAGCTGGTGGGCCGTAGGTCAGCAGCGAACCATACCACTCCGAACAGAAATCAAATGTTGTACCATCCTGCCAAATGCCTACATTAGCTGATTGCACTTCACAAAATCTCAGTTGGCCAGACCCCCAGCCTCCCGTTGAGGCACTACCACTAGAGTTATGGGGTCCTTTGACTGACCAGACAGTACTAAATTGGATCCTTCTCTTTGGTTGCGTTCACTTTCCTTTTGCCTACACATACACCGAATAGTCTGGCATATTCTTTACAGATTCTTCTATTTCCTCATGCACCTGATAACACTGACATTACCAAACAATTATTCTTCACCCAAGGGGTTAACTGCTGCACTGTAATTGTTCACTGGGTACTTTCCTATTGGTAAGGGTAGAAGAGACACTTTAGCTATGGTAAGCAGCTCTTCTAGGAGAAGAACACTTCAAAATCAAACCATTGTTCTCTAGACTTAGGTAGTGTCATAGCCTCTGTACCGTGGTCTTTCACTGTCTTGGGTTTTAGTTCTCTTGCTTGAGAGTACACGCAGGCACACTATTCTATCTAATTTCTGTTCCTTTTGTTTTGTTGAAGTTTGTATAGTTTATATAGGAAATATTTGTTTTAATATTGTTACTATTCTTAGAATATTTTATTTTTCCTCATTTCCTTTCCTCACCGGCTCTCTTCCCTGTTGGGGCCGTTCGGCTTGTAGCATCCTGCTTTTCCAACTAGGGTTGTAGCTTAGCAAGTAATGATGATAATGATATAGCCTATTGAAGGTGAACAATAATACAAAATCAAACTACAGTTTCTGGATCCTTTCAGTAAGTTCAGTGATTCTCTGTAAGAAGCCAACATTATTACTTCGGTATTCAGAATTCGCTTTCCATTGCCACCATTGCAATAGTCTTCGAACAATCTCAGACTAATTCGTTGCCGTCCTCCTATTCAGGTGTTCGATTCATCTTTGCTGGCCGGTTCACTTTCTCTCTTTTGCCTGACACTTTTCATCTTTTGATGTTAGAATAGCATTGGTATTGCACTTTCAAAATCAAACTTGAGATTGTTTTTTTTTGCCATTAGCAAATATTGAATTTATTTTCCAAACTACATTTTTCTAATACACCTACTTATAATTAGCTTTAATGATACGTATTCCTGAATAAGCAATGTTGCTACTCTGTTTGAAAAGTAAAATCTAGTATAATATTTAATTATCTTTTAAATATTCTAAGTATGATTGATATCTGAAGTAATTAATCAATCTACATAGAAAACATTAGGGAAAACATGCTAAGTTATATGAAAGTAGCTGTATCAAACCAAATTCATTAATAATTGCCGAATAAGAAAATTGAATAAATAATTGAGTACTTTATAAATACAAAATTTCAATGGGTTCAATTTCTGTTAATAAAATCAGCTTAGCAAGCGATGAAAGATGATATTAATGAATAAAAAAGTAGCACATCCGATCAATATCACCAAGCGTCATTCAAAATCTTGAGTCCTTCTGTCTGCTTCTTTTCAGTCATCGTCATTCAACAATCTCTCCAAATTAATTTCATATAAACAAAATTGAATTATAAGTAAAATATGTTTCTACGTTTTCCTTTTTAATGCTAATATTAATTAGCATTTCATTGTAAGTTTACATTTCATAGCACTACTTGAAATCCTCATCAAATTTCTTGTTCACATTTCCATTAAACATTTCTTTTGGTCCTTTCCTTTCCTCTTTTCATTCCCCGTTATTCCATCTTCTTCTCCGTTCCTACTTGCTTTTCCCTCACGATAATGAGTGCTTAATATTCCACTGTTTTTGCTTAGATCTTCCACTTTTACCAAATGAAGAACGCAAGTCAAGAAAAAGCTTAATCAAACAACAAGAGAATACCACAGCATTATCAATCCTTACAGATCTTGTGACTTCATTCATAAGTATTTATGTTCGTATATTTAAACGTATTCACACACACACACACACACACACACATATATATATATATATATATATATATATGTATATATGAATAAATATCCAGCTTCACTCTTCACTGTTAAATACAGTTCCCCATATATTCGCGTCTTGAATTTTCGCAGGATTTTGAAGGGGAAATCCTCCTCCACGAATCTCTTTTCTGGAAAGAAATGTGTCTGAGAGCTACATATTCGCATTTCATTAAGATAATTTATTTACATCTATTTTCCACTATTCTAGATGAATGTATTTCTCTTTATTTCCCAGATTTTCTCTCTCTCTCTCTCTCTCTCTCTCTCTCTCTCTCTCTCATTAGTCCAAATTGTTCATCATTTGCCGATAAAAAAATTTCAATGCTGTAATTTTTTTTTTTATAATGAACACGGCTATTTTTTTCTTCTCATGTTAGCAAAATATATATTCATAATTCCTCGCAAACCTTCTGAGAACTTCACTCATAAC
>NC_090736.1:24903912-24911412 GCF_036898095.1 Palaemon carinicauda | reverse complement strand
AAGTGTTGGAAGACCTAGGCCCACTTGGTTGAGAACTATGAAGCGTAAAGTGTGAAGTGATGAGTGGAGAAGTAATGAATTAAAGTCTCCAGATATTTTTTTTAGGTCACGCTAAGTAGCATTGCCAGACAAATTACTGGAAGGGGGGGGGGGTATTCAAACCCTGGTGAGAGGGGTTGTATTTAATAAAGGGGAAGGGGGTGGGAAGGGTTGAACCTGTGTGTGCTATATATAAATAATTAGCCGTAATTTTTGACGGGTGGTGTAAACTCGTAATAATAATAATAATAATAATAATAATAATAATAATAATAACAAATTCTGAGATATGAGTATATGGATTATGCCGGTCGACGAAGTTAATCCCTTAATTAGTCTTGATGGAATTCCATGAAGACAAACAACAGCAAGTTCTAAAGTTTCTGAGTCAGTGCGACTTGTTTTCTTGCTTCGCTTTCCTGTGTTGTTGTTGCTTTTGTTGTCGACGTGGCAGCTGTTATCGCGTTTGTTGTTGCTTTTGTTGTCGATGTGGCAGTATTATAGCGTTTTTTGTCGCTTTTGTTGTCGACATGGCAGTGTTATCGCATATTTATTGCTTTTGTTTTCGACATGGCCGTGTTATCAAATCTTTTGTTGCTTTTGTTGTTGACATGGCAGTGTTGTCGCATGTTTTGTTGCTTTTGTTGTCGCGTGTTTGGTTTCTTTAGTTGTCAACATAGCAGTGTTATTGCGTTTTTTGTTGCTTTTGTTGCCGACATATTAGTATTTGTACCCTTTGCCTATACTATATGCAGCCCTTGAACCCTTCTGTTTTATTAATAATCCTTCCACCCCTAAAGACCGCACACTCAAGGAACATTTCCTAATCAAAATGATTATAGCATTGCTGACATTACCTCTAATTAAGTGAAGGGTATTTCATTTGGCTGAAGGATTTAATTACCCAATGTTCCTTAAACGATTTTTTCGGGAGATTATTCAACTACAGATTGCAATATATTTTTGTTATCTAGAATAGTCATTCAGATTTTATGAAATTAAAAAGTTTGAGGATATATCTGTATCGTATTTTCCTTTATTTCAGTTAAAACAAAGTGTTTTATCAGAATATTGAGTCACTGTGAACGAGAATATGTTTATATTCATTTTAAGTGTGAATTAAACATAATAAAAGAAAGTATTTCAGTTGTCAAGTTCGACAAGTTCTTTTAAAGATTTTGACAAGTATTGTATGTGTGACTGTTAATAAGATTTCAGAAAGGAGAGGGGAAAATACAGGTAATTTTCTCATTAGTTGAAGGAAAGGGAGAGCAAAAATATAAATGAAGGCTTCTGATAGAAAGAGAGAGAGAGAGAGAGAGAGAGAGAGAGAGAGAGAGAGAGAGAGACCACCAGAAAACCAAAACGTACAAATAACAAATGTAAACTTGCCAGAGATGATAACCACTTAAATTATGTTTGATTCTGTCCGAGACCCAAAATCTACGTAGTTGAAACAAATTTGGAAGCGATGAGGAAACTTGTTAACATTTCAAGAGGTCTTTTATGATTTCAGGGTAATTCGGGTGTTGGGTGAAACCCACGTAGCTCGAAGGAACCCAAATATTCCCTTACACGATTCGTGATCAGCCGTATCTCATCTTTGGAAGGACCCTATTTCGTTTTTCCTCTGTCAACCTATTTTCACAAGATGTCTCTTTGGTAGTTCTATATTTGAAATGGAAATGGGCCTTTGCCAAAAGGCCTCCAGACCATGGTCGTCACCCTTACACATCGTTCTGAAAAAAGACGGCTCCCTCCGTCCGTGCGGGGATTACAGGAACCTGAACATGCAAACAGAACCAGATCACTACCCCCTCCCAAACATTGCCGACGTGACCTCCTAACTGCACAAAGCGAAGGTTTTCTCTATGCTTGACCTCCTGAAGGGGTATTATCAGGTGCCTATGAACCCAGAAGACATCCCCAAGACCGCCATCACCACTCCGTTTGGTACATACACCTTCAATTACTCCTGTTTTGGCCTTCGTAATGCTGGGGCCACGTTTCAACGTCTCATAGATAGCATCTTAGGGGACCTCCCTTTCTGTGTATGTTATGTGGACGACATACTTTTGTTCTCCTCCTCAAAAGAGGAACACCTCCGTCATCTGCGCATCGTGCTCGACCGCCTGCAACAAAAGGGCCTTGTAGTCCGGTACGACAAGTGTACCTTTGGCGCCAACGAAGTGTCGTTCTTAGGGCACCATATCACTCCTGAAGGAGTCCATCCCCTCCGAGAGAAGGTAGCAGCCGTTCAGAACTTCCCCGTGCCCTCGACCGTCAAAGCTCTGCAGGAATTCTTGGCCATGATCAACTATTATCAACGTTTTCTGCCAGCCATTGCCGCCACTCTTGCTCCCCTAAATGCCTCCCTCAAGAGGAAGCCAAAGCACCTGAAGTGGGGTCCCATTCAAGAAGCAGCCTTCTGCAATGCAAAGAAGGCCCTATCAACTGCTGCGGCTCTCACTTTTCCTATCCCACATGCCCCTCTCCTTTTCTCTACCGATGCCAGCGACATTGCTATTGGTGCAGTACTCGCCCCGCCCATTGGCCTTCTTCAGCAGAAAACTGTCCAAGGCAGAATCGGGTTATTCTACCTTCGATCAAGAATTGCTGGTGGTGCACTTGGCTGTCCGTCACTTTCGCCATTTCTTAGAAGGTACGCCCTTCATCATTCGCACAGACCACATGCCTCTGGTGTACGCCTTCACTCGACAGTCTGACACCTGGTCTGCCCGTCAACGCCGACATCTCTCTGCCGTGGCTGAATACAATTGCACCCTTCAATACGTCCCTGGGAAAATGAATCCCGTTGCCGATGCCCTGTCAAGAAACACGTTGGCTGCCGTTCAACTGGGATTGGATTACAACGCCCTGGCTGAGGCCCAACGACAGGATCCAGAGTATCAAGCATGTAGGACATCCTGTACGTCCCTCCGTTGGGAAGACTTCCCCCTCGACGACTCCAACACCACCCTCCTGTGTGACGTCAGAACTGGTAGACTGCGACCTTGGATTCCTGCTCCCATGCGACGGCAGGTGTTTGATTTCATTCATGGCCTTTCACATCCCTCGTGCCGTTCTACTGCACAGCTGCTGAAGGCAAAGTTCATTTGGCACGGCATTTCTAAGGATGCTAAGGATTGGGTCCGCGCCTGTACTTCTTACCAAACTTCCAAAGTACATCGACACACGGATTCAGGAGTGGGCACCTTTCCTCAACCTCAGTGTCGTTTCGCACACATTCACGTCGACGTTGTAGGCCCCCTACCCACATCACAAGGACATCGTTACCTGTTTACCGTCATCGACCGCTCCACTCGTTGGCCTGAAGCCATTCCCATGGAAAATGCAACGTCCGCCTCATGTACATCTGCCTTACTCTCTGGATGGATTTCAAGATTTGGTAACCCTGAGCATATTACTTCTGACAGGGGAACCACTTTCACCTCTCAATTGTGGACATCATTAGCGAATCTTCTGGGCATCACCCTACATCAGACAACGGCCTACAACCCCGCTGCCAATGGAATGGTTGAACGTTTTCATCGCACCCTCAAAGCAGCTTTGATGTCCCGCTGCAAGGATTGCAACTGGTTTACTCTGCTTCCCTGGGTCCTCCTGGGACTAAGGACCTCTCCTAAAGACGCCCTCGACGTCTCGGCAGCTGAAATGGTGTATGGCGACCCGTTGGTCATCCCTGCCAAATTTTTTCCTTCTACAACCACCTCCGACGATCTCCAGCGCATACGTCACGTCGTGGGAAAATTTACTCCATGCCGCCAGACTTACAAGCCCCCAGCGAAGCATCACATACCAACGGACTTGCACTCTGCAACGCACGTCTTCCTGCGCAACGATACTAGCAAGCCACTGCTAACGCCCCCTTACACGGGCCCTTTCCTTGTGATCCGACCCAGTCCGAAAGAATTCCTACTAAACATTCGTGGCAAAGAAGACTGGGTCTCCATTGATCGTCTAAAACCTGCTTGTCTTCTGCCAGATGACCCGCCTACAGTTCGCCTCTCTAGATCAGGGCGCCCTATTTAACATGTACAGTATGTCATTTTTAGGGGGGGAGCCATGTACCAACCGTGTTTCAAACGATCGTACATAAATTATTTTGTATATATTATGCTTGTATCTGCGCTCTTCCCTCGCACTAAAAAGAACCTGAATAATCATGTGTCCGGTTTTCCTCTGTAACATTGTCTGGCTTTTGAACATGAAAATGCCTGTTGCCTTTAGGTTTTGTATATAAAGGAGAGCGTTCTATAATAAAGTAACTCAGTTGATTGCTTCCTGCCTTTGAGTCACAACCTTCCTCTCGGCCCGTCACAATACTTCGCCGTAGTTGTGTGATATTAAGCTTCAATCCGAGCTTTTAGAGACTCTTAAAGGGGCTATCGAATTGTTCAAGGCATTCATAAATTGGATATAATTAATTACTTTTCAAGTCTTTTCAAGCAGAAAACTTTTTTCTATTTACATGTTGGTAAACTTTCTATATTTTTCCCACAGTGCTAGTATCGTAAGTAAATTGAATTTAGAAATTCTTGTACAATTTCTCCTAATAGGTTTCCTAAAAATATTTTTGCAATAATTCAAGAAAGATCTCTGATTTGTTATTTATACTGAGGGAGATAAGCCCCATAGATCATAGCATAATAGTATAAACGGTTTTATGACCATACGTGTACTAATAGATATTCTATAAGTGGAAGGGGAGGTTAAAGGTAACCTTTATCTAAAGATCTGCCAAAAACCCTATTTCTGGTGCTTTAATTCCTGTTTACCAAAAGGGATCCATCTATCTTTATATATATATATATATATATATATATATATATATATAAATCATGTTATATTTCTATTTTTTTAAATTAATTTCTTTTACAAGCTATGCAGACAATTTTCAAATCATGTCCCGGTCACTAGCCTCTGAAATTAGAACATCCTTTCATAAATAAGCAAAAGGTAAATTCTATTTCATCTGATATCCCTAAAGCATAAATCATCTGAGATTTTCATGAAGGAGGAGCCAGTGCTGTCAGGAAGACACTGTAATCTAGGAACAACTACAATAAAAAAAAAAAATTCCTCTAAAATAAAAGTAAATTGATTTGCCTCCAGTTATATAAAGAACAAGAGCCCGTTCTGGTGAAGAACTACCTTCCTCTAATAACAGCAGCTTTTTCTCAAATAAAAAATAGCAACAACATCTTTTCACCCTAAAAGGAGTATTTCTGAAAGTGGAGAATTCAGCCCCAACTGGAACACTCTTCTCAGGCGATTCTTTTTATCTTGGCTGCTAACACGAATGAATGTGGGCCGATGTCGATGAATTATTAATGAAGCCTTGGGTATATTTTCAGAAAAATAAGAGGATGGAACTTGGAATGAGAGAGAGAGAGAGAAAGAGAGAGAGATCCGACTTGCAAGCTTACTATCCCTTTATTTTCCAGACGTCTAGAACTTCTCAACATACAAATATAATTTCTATGCATACCAATGTCTCTCTCTCTCTCTCTCTCTCTCTCTCTCTCTCTCTCTCTCTCTCTCATAGGATATCGGATACCAATGATGCATTCATTATCGATATGAGATTACAAAACAGGTAAGGAAACAACACCAGATTACCGCCCATCGAAACGTCTCATCCCGTCTGCCAATGGCAGTCCAGATGAAACAGATCCATCAATTCTTTCCCATCTGAGATTGGACTTTATAACAGATTTGATGGCCCTCGAAGGCCAATTCATTTTCAGATAATAAACGATTGCATCATGCTGTTACTGGAATTGATGTAACTCTGTCATTCAGATGTTCGTTACGTTAAGACTAAGTCATTTTCCTTAATATGAAACCTTATAGGATGTCGCTTGCAGTTTACCCTCTTTTTGCGGAGTTTATTCATAAGGTTCCAGTTGAGACTTGTCGTCAGATCTCTCTTAAATTCGTAGGCTTTTGTAACATTATTATTATTATTATTATTATTTTGAAACTACCCTATAAATATAAAACAGTAACTACCGGTTTTTGTTCAACTAATTTACAACAATAATAATAATAATAATAATAATAATAATAATAATAATAATAATAATAATAATAATAATAATAATAATGATAATAATAATCTCGTGATAATGTCCTTTTTATTATTATTATTATTATTATTATTATTATTATTATTATTATTATTATTATTATTATTATTATTACAAGCCTTGAGATGCAATTGTCTTTTCAAAAGAATATAATTTTATGGATATAAAAATGAATCGGTCTTTATTATATCACCGAACAGATGTTAATCTCTTCTACTGATTGAATAAAATAACTCAAGTTGTCTTCGACTTCCTGTTCAAAACATTTCAATAGTTCACTGATTGAACAAAAGAGATAAAACTGGTTAATCTAGCCTGTATAAGAAAAAAAGAAAAACTTAAAATGTTCCTTTGTACATAGGATTGTGGTGGCCTATGTCATAACGTCCCTGACCGGTGATCAGCAGACTGGTGTTCTAGTTCTGCTCAACCTCGTTAGTTCCTTTTGGTCGTTGCAACCTTACCCTTCTTGTGAGCCTATAGGTCTATCTGTTTATTCATTAGCAGCCATTGCCTGGCCGTCCTTGGTCCTAGCTTGGGCGCTGATCATAAGTGTATATAGTCATTGTCCTGCTTGATAGGGCAATGTCACTGTCCCTTGCCTCTGCCATTCATGAGCGGCCTTTTAACCTTTTAAGGATTTTGATACTTTACTGTTTGAACAAAGTAATTCAAGATTAGTAACAACACCTCAACAAGAAGATTTAGATTTAGGGGAATAGAATCTCGTAGATAAAATACGTGATAGAACAATTCAATCGATTTGCAGTTCAAATTTACATAATAGATAGATAGATAGATAGATATATAATTAGATAAATTTTGTAAAGTTGGCACACCTGCTTTGCCAAGATTTTTATATTTGTTATAGATTTCACATAATTTTTTTTAAGTCAACATCTCATTTATCATGCTGTGTTTGTTTATACAACTAATTGATTGGAATTTGTTATATGAAAGCAAACAGCAATGCAGATTGTAGAATGCAATCTAATTAGCCGGGTTCCATGAAACATCAAAGTAAAGCAGTATTATTATAATAACAACAATCCTTAAGTCATTGATCGAATTCTCAGAATTAATATATTTCGATGCATCTATTAGATACAGAAAAAACTCTGCAATATTCATTCATGCAAATGCTGTTGATTTGCATTATTAAGAAGTTTTGATAGGCACCTCATTAATGATATATAAAAAGTCTGTCCTTAAGATGAGACGCAAACATCGACATGGGAATCCTCCTTCTCAACAGCAGTGTCGTATTTCTAAATTTTTTAGTCAGGAATAATTGTCCGTATCAGGAATTATCATCATCGTTATCATCATAATCATAATCATTATGTTG
>NC_090736.1:24897567-24900912 GCF_036898095.1 Palaemon carinicauda | reverse complement strand
AGTTTTTACAACAGAAAAAAAAATCAGACAAAAAGTAGTTTTACTAACATTTGAGAGTAAGAAAAACATCGTCAATAAGTTCAGAGAAATAGTTTTACTAACGTTTTACTGTAAAAAAAAACAACAATATCATAAAAATAGTTTTACTAACATTTAAAGTAAAAAAATAAACAGCAAAAAGCTCACAAAAATGGTTTTACCCACGTTTTACAGTAAAAACAAATATCATTAACAACTTCAGAAATATAATTTGACTATAGTTTCAAAGAAAAAAAAAGTAATAAAAAAAATCCCCAGGAGGAATAAAATGTCAACATCAAATCAGCATAAAAATGTGACAATGTAAGATTAGATGTAAACTACATTTTATTTGATTTTTTACGCGTTTCTTTGTCAGGGAACTTTTCTAATAAAGAACTTTAAATGAACTTTTTTAATGGACTTTTGCTACCCAAAAGGACCTCAAAACTCACAGGCTCCGTTTTCATACATCTATGCATAATGCTGTCTTTAACTTTATTTTCTTCAATATGTTATTGGCATTTTTGTCTATACACACAAACACATACACACATTTTATACATATATATATATATATATATATAAATACAAATATACATATATACATTTATATACATACACATGTATATGTATATATATACATATATATATATATATATATATATACATATATATATATATATATATATAAACATATACATATATATACATCCATATATATTATATATATGATATATATACAATTATATATACCATATATATCATATATATAATATATATATATATACATATATAAATATACATATATATATATATATATATATACATATATAAATATACATATATATATATATATATATACACATATATATATATATATATATATACATATATATATATATATATATATATGATATATATGGGTATATATATTTGTATATATATCATATATATAATATATATGGATGTATATATATATATATATATATATGTTATATATATGTTATTTATATGTTATATATATATATATATATATATAAAGTATATTCGCATTTCTTCTTGTCCAGAATATATATCAAAACTGTTCAAACTTCTATTCGCGTCTTTCCATTAAACTTTGCAAAGAAGCAAGATGCACGAAAGTTTTCTGGTCCTAAAGACCGACATTACTGTCTGCCTCTTGAAGTATATCACTGGATAACGCTGACAACTGAGAAGTAAGTATATCATGAAGCCTTCGCCATTTCCATTTAAACACGAAACTAGTTTGAGTCCGAGTCCCACTATCAAAAAGAAAAAAAAAAATCTTGGTAGGGAATCATAATAAGAAATATAGTTTAATCCATTTTAAGATTCTCGGAAAAACTCCTTGTTTCTCTCTGTTCTTTGTCTCAGGCGATTCGTTTTTCCCAGCTGCCTCCAAACTGAGACATTTATTTCTCCTTCGAGTCCTTGATTACTTTGATGCTGGGAAGAGAACTTCATGACTGAGCCTTATCATCATACATCTTCCTCTCTCACTAACACAGAGGAAGAGAAGATTTTTTATGCTGAGATGAACGGAGTCTTGGCGAAGGTTTAAACGTTTAAAGGCCGCTCATGAATGGCAGAGGTAGGAGACAGCGACATTACCCTATCAGGAAAATGCCCTAGAGACTTTCCATTTATACATATAATCACCGCCCTAGCCCCCTCTCCACACAAGTTAGAACCAGGGAGGTCCAGGCAATAGCTGCTGATGACTCGGAAGATAGACCTATAGGTTCCCCCAAACCCCCATCCATGGCTCACAAGGATGATTGGGTTGCAGCGACCAAAGAATCTAACGAGTTTGAACGGGATACAAACCGCAGTCTGGCGTTCACCAGTCAGGGACGTTACCACATCGGCTACCACAACCCGTTAGAATTGACTTGACCTTTTTTTTTTTACTTTTCTATCTTGAGAGTGTTAGAGGATGGGATTCTTCAGATCTGAGTATAATATTATATAGAAATGTTTCTTCACTTCTTAGAATGCATTTGCTTTTGTAAGAACATTCTCTCTCTCTCTCTCTCTCTCTCTCTCTCTCTCTCATCCACAAGAGAAATTAGTAGTTAAATAACTGTTAATAGAAGAACTTCGAAAGGAATCCTTTGACTTAACATTTCAGATAAGAAAAAAAGTCTTTAGATTTCTGAGAAGTCTGAGAATGTGAAAAGTCTATTGGCTTGACAACTTCCGTCTTTCGTTTTGTAGAGTTTCCAGATGAGCTTTATTTATTGTAATCGCTGATATTTATCTTTGATGTCGGTAGTTATTAAGAAGAATCCATTAACGCACGATTAATCTTAATTCTATTATCAATACTTTTGAAAAATATTCAATATTCCTTTTACTAAACCCTTATAATCTTCTCTCTGATCTCCAGTGAGCCAAATTCTAAGTCATCTATTTCAATGGAGTGGTTATGTTGAGGATGGGTAATATTAGGATGATAAAAAGTTTTTGTAACAAATCTCATGGTTTTATCCAGCAGAATTCCAGGAAGAAAACTAAAGCTTGAGGGGAACAATTATCCTTCCTCAAAACACCTGGGGGATTTTATGCAATTAGTCTGGATACCTTCGAGGTCTTTGACAGGGCCTGGTATAAGACCTTGCCAGCTCATCTCCCTGATTAAGAATTCATTCCTCTTCTTTGTAAATTAATTTTAACTTTCTTACCAAAATACTTTATTTTCCCGTGGCGTCTTACAGGGATCAGTTCCCTGTCTTTGCTTCTGTCAACTGGTAAAATCTTCAGTTTGTCTCTCTGTCTATATTAGTTTTCTGATGACGAACATAGCTCATTTATTCTCAAATCATCATTTGAGGGTAAATTTTAGTTTCGCTAAACTTCGTGTGATGAGAATAATTTTCATCTAAATAGCATCCTTGGGTGAGTCAGGTGAAATTTGGGTCACTAGCCTAATTGCTCTGGGTCCAATTCCTGTCGGGATTACAAAATCGTGACTTTTTTGCCAGGAAATTTGATGCAAGCACTCAAGAAGATCAAACTACCGTAAAAATGTTAATACTAGCTTGCCCTCTCTTGATATAGAAGGCTCGTTACCAAACAGTTCACCAAATTACTGTTCTGTTATATTTTCTTACATCTCAAAGAACTGGATAGCTGAAAGAGGTTTGGCTCCAGTGAGTATTACTGCTTATGGTGTGTGAACACTTTGTTGTCTCACCATAAATGTATATCTTTATTATCACACTTCCAAACCAACGACTAAATGTCACTGAGACCTCCAAAACGTATGTCAGGCCAGTTCTTATGAAGGCATCCAAAACATAT
>NC_090736.1:24885067-24892567 GCF_036898095.1 Palaemon carinicauda | reverse complement strand
AATCATTATTATTATTATTATAAATTACATGAACAAAACTCGGTAGGGTAGTCTCGAAATAATAACATTATTATTATTACTATTATCATTATTATTAGCTTAAGCCGAGATGCAACCAAGTTGGAGAGGCAAAATGTTACAAGCGACTACGAATTTAAGGAAACTATCCAGCTAGGTGAGAAGAGAGAGAGAGAGAGAGAGAGAGAGAGAGAGAGAGAGAGAGAGAGAGATCTAACAACAAGTTTCAACTGAAAGCCTATGTGCGGGAGAGCCGTTAGGTTGTAACTGAGAGGCGGGGGTGAAAGCTACTAACTTTATTAGAACGGATAGAAAGTTTATATACGACTGTTTCAGGACGAGAAGGTCACAAGAAATTTAAAGAAAACAATTCATGAAGAGACAGGCTTGGACAGGTTGTGTTAACAGTGAGGTGTAGAACGAGATATACAATAAAAATGAAAATACTGTTACAGTGTACGAGCGTGCAATACCCTTATGAATAAGCTGCAAAGAGACGGCAAACTGCAAGCGACATCCTAGATGGCTTTATATCAAGGAAAAAGACTCTCTTATTGGAATGATGCAATCGTTTAATATCTGAATATGAATTGACCTTCGAGGGCCATCAAATCTGTTATAAAGTCCAATCTCAGTTGGGAAAGAATTAATGGGTCTGTTTCATCTGGACTGCCATTGGCAGGCGGGATGAGACGTTTCGATGGGCGGTTATCTGGTGTCGTTTCCTTATCTTGTTTTGTAATCTCCTATTGATAATGAATGTGCCATTGGTATCCTATATGCTGTGAGAGAGAGAGAGAGAAAGAGAGAGAGAGAGAGAGAGAGAGAGAAAGAGAAAGAGAGAGAGAGAGAGAGAGAGAGAGAGAGAGAGAGAGAGAGAGAGAGAGAGAGAGATCGGACTTGCAAGATCACTTTTACTTTATTTTCCAGGCGTCCAGAACTTCTCAACATACAAATATGATTTCAATATAAGCCAATCTCTCTCTCTCTCTCTCTCTCTCTCTCTCTCTCTCTCTCTCTCTCTCTCCCCAAATTCCTTTTATTTTTCTGAAATTATACCCAAGGCTTCATTAATAATTCACCGACATCGGCCCACTTTCATTTGTGTTAGCAGGAAAGATAAAAAGAATCGCCTGAGAAGAGTGTCCCAGTTGGGGCTGGATTCTTACCTTCCAGAAATACTCCTTTTAGGGTAAAATCGTGATGTTGCTATTACTAATTTCAGAAAAAAGCTGGTGTTATTAGAAGAGGGGAGCTCTTCCCCAGCACGGGCTCTTGTTTTTTATGTAACTGGAGGCAAATTAATTTACTTTTATTTTAGGGGGGGGGGGATTTTATTACAGTTGTTCCTAGGTTACTGTGTCTTCCTGCCAGCACTGGCTCTTGCATCATGAAAATCTCAGATGATATGGAAAGAAAGAAAGATTTATGCTTTAGAGATATCAGATGAAATATAATTTACCTTTTGCTTTATTATGACTGATTGATTGATTGATTGAATTGAAGTTTTCTGGCATCCTGACATCTAAGGTCATTGACGTCGAGTTTCCTAATTATATATGTATATATATATATATATATATATGGATGGATATATATATATATATATATATGGATGGATATATATATATATATATATATTATGTATATATATATATATATATATATATTATGTATATATATTTATATACATATATATATATATATATATATGTATATATATACATATATATATATATATATACATATATATATATATATATATATATATTGATCTATGGGATTATTTCCTGAGTACAAATAACAAATCAGACATCTTTCCTGAATCGTAAAACAAATACTTTGATGAAACTTAACCCAAAAGCCAAAGCAAAGTCCTTCAAAAAGAAGCTAACCGTGCTTACCCCATACAAAGATGGGAAAAATAGCACGTTTATAGAAGAAGATTAGGAGAAACTATACAGGTATTTCTAAACTCAGTTTACTCCTTCTACTAGCACTGGGGAAAATATATGCGAATAGCTTTGAACTTGGAATAAAATTGAAAGAAAGTAATCATAGCCAATTTATGACTGCATTGAGAAGTTAGAAAGCGTTCTATACAATCGGAAAAAGCATGTATTCAATTTTGATGTTGCACAACAACGACTAGCTATGTATGAAATATAATAGTGTGTTTCAATAATGGCGTGTAACGAACATGTAATGCGAATGAAAAGGGTAGAATAACTGAAAAAATAATAATGAGCAATGATTAGGGGATTATTTTGTTGCGGCCATTTTCCCTTAAACTAAACTATCCTTTATAGAAATTCTGTAATTCATTAACACTTACCAATGTTATGTGTTTCACCTTCTCGGCGTCCTTTCATTTTCATTTCGTTTTCCTTTTGTTTTATAAATTCAAGACATCAAGCCTCCCTAGAAAAAGAAAAGGAAAAGATATTTAGTTATTCAAATATGTATCTGCAGGAAATCACTATGAGTTTTTCGTTCATTGTTATCTGAATAATGTATTAATTCAATGACCCCTTTTTTCTCTATGATAAATCCTTTGTGAGCAGAGCAACAAATAATCTAGTTTTCATACAGAGAAAAAAACTTTTAACAGAACTTAACTTATTTGATTTCTCACAGGCATTCACTTAAACAATTGAGATTAAGGATACGTCTACACAGGCGGAGATTCGGTAGTTGCAGGTATGACGGGATTAAAGCTTGAATTAAAAATGCATTCACTCAAATAGACCGTTCATACACAGCTGAAGACCCTGGCTCGGATGCTCTCATTTGAATAAATTCATTTCCAATATGAGCTCCAGCCTTCGACTGCCTTTTATCCAAGTTCCACGTTCTGCTGCAGAATCAGACTGAGCCTGAGATAAAGCTATCTGAGAGCCAGACCTACCAGAGACTAGTGCTATGATTTCGGTATGAAAATCAGCCCCCCCCAAAACCAACAACTCCAGTTTTTATTCAAGAATTTATGCTTTTCCAGAGGTCAAGTGCCCCTAAATCTACAAAGGGTACCAGGCCAATGCAGAGATCAAGTGCTCTGGTCTCTGTGAGGAGAACCAAGAGCTGTCCAATTCTGAAAACCGCGTTCACCGTGTGGTCATCTATTCATAATTAACAATCCAAGATTGAAAGACAGAAAAATAATGAAAATAAAGTTGAAAGTCTTATATTGTATACACGAACACACACAAGGTATATATATATATATATATATCTATATATATACACACACACACACACACACATATATATATATATATATACACACACACATATACACACACACACGCACACACACACACACATATATATATATATATATATATAATATTTGTGAATCGCTTGAGTTGTGAGATCTAGAGGTGACTGAAGCTCTGTACTGTATGTAGGTATTCGACGAGATGCTGAAAAGGTTCCTTTATAATGCAGGTAATATGTGAAAGATTTTTTTTTTCCATTCGAGATATAAGGTATGGACGACTGCAAGCTTAGTTACTGCTGTGTTATTGTCTGTCCAATTGTAATAAGGAGGAATGGCTGAAGGATGAAAGAAATGTGCATGCATGTATGTATGTATGTATGTGTATATATATATATATATATATATATGTATATATATATATATATATATATATGATATGTGTTAGAATTTGTACAAATCTGTATTCATGAACATTTACATTACAAATTTTTTGGCGAATTTTGCATTCCACCACAATGTTAGGGATGGATTAATTGGGACAGACGCGGGGCTAAAAAAAGTTATTTATTCAGGAGATGAAGCTAATATTTCTTACTCTTCATGACGCTGTTCAAAATGCTGGGATGGAATGGTGCATGGTGTCCCTGAGGCCAATCAGGAGAGCAAATACTTTTCAGAGTGTGGATGGAAAAAGGAAATGTTTAGTTTATGAGATGAAACAAAGATGGAGATTAGAGAAAGGCGTCTGAATAATAGCATTATTTGTATATGCATTTACATATACATACAAGCATAAATATATATGTATATACATACATATATGCACGCATATATTTGTATTTATACAAAAAACCACACACATTGTATATATATATATATATATATATGCACAATATGTGTGTTTTGCAAGCTTGTGTCTATGTGTGTTTGTTTGTGTATGAGAGAGAGAGAGAGAGAGAGAGAGAGAGAGAGAGAGAGAATGTGTGTATGCATAGGCACATGTGTGTTTTGCAAGCGTGACTGTGTGTGTTTGTTTGTGTATAAGAGAGAGAGAGAGAGAGAGAGAGAGAGAGAGAGAGAGAGAGAGAGATAGTGGTATACTAACGTTGTTGGTTTTATTCGTCATTTAACATGGGTGTCGGAGGTGGAAGGCTACGAAGCTACTGAGAAACATTTAAGGAAGATTTCGTCTTATTATTATTATTATTATTATTATTATTATTATTATTATTATTATTATTATTATTATTATTATTATTATTATTAGTGTTGTTGTTGTTGTTGTTGTTATCTGATTAGCATAAATAATATTACGTCGACTGCTGTTATCAACAGAATGTAAAGCTAGCCCAGTTTTAATTTGACATCACAAAGAATTGATTTTTTTCCTTTAACAAAATATATTATGCCATGTGGAAAATCAAAAGGTAATTATATTCTTTTGTTTATTGCTAGTTTGTAAGAATTTACTTTTCATTCAAATTTTTTTGTTATTCTCTTAACTAAATTCCGTAAACAAGAATAAAAATTCTTTTTGGGGGGTGTTGAATTGAGTGAATCATTCATGTGAATTGTTATTATAGAGAAAGTCTATGATAAGACTAAGTTTCCGAAAATGGTTTCTTAAAAACAGAATCTATTTTTATGGAAGAGAATTTCATAGATTATTTGTAACATTGAAGGGTTCGAGAACAAGCAGATTGTTGCGCCGAAACACCGCACTTCGGACTCCGAGAAGGAGTACGCAAGAAAAAGCAGTTCCTTAAGTGAATTGGTTCCAGAACAAAAGAGCGGATGAATTTTCATATTTATGGGTAGAAGCTCACGATACTTCGTCAAGGAGTATAAAAATTTTTGCTGAACTTATAACTTATTTGTTTTGTCCAAAATTTCAATTTGCGCAAGATTTTCGATGTCGTTACATCATTTTAATTTCAATTACACAATTTTGTCTTTTCCTCTTTCCATCACACTTGGAAGAAAATAGGAGATTTATAATGTTAGAAAGATGATGTCTTCTCTCTGGCTGCTGTATCTGAATCGTAAATAAGACAATGGTTGATAAGATTATTCATGTCCTGTTCTAACTGAATTCTGTCTATTTTTTTCTGGTTCCTTGGAAAACATTTTTACCATTTCAGATCGGAAAACATTTCTATCATATAGTTTTCTTTCTTTAAATTAAAGAAAAAACTTTGAAAAATATTATCTGAAAAGGCAGATTATAAGAACATGTCTGCAATCTTTTAACAACTTAACGGTATGCTTTGGCACTAACAATCAGCCATTTTGAGAAATTAAATTTGTGTACAAAATTGCTTTTGTGACAAATTCCGTTTCTATTGTCGGACTAAACTAAACTATCCCCCAACCGCTATTATTATTATTATTATTATTATTATTATTATTATTATTATTATTATTATTATTATTATTATTATTATTATTATCTAAGCTACAACCCTAGTTGGGAAAGCAGGATGCTATAAGCCCAATGACTTCAAAAGGGAAAATAAACAAGGGAATAAACAATCTGAAAGAGAAGTAATGAACAAATAAATATATTCTAAAAACAATAAAAACATTAAAATAGATCTTTTATATATAAACTACAAAAACTTTCAAAAACAAGAAGAGAAATATAATAGAATAGTGTGCCTGAGTGTACCCTCAAGTAAGAGAACTCTGCCCAAGAAAGTGGAAGACCATGAAACAGAGGCTATGACACTACCCTGGACTAGCGAACAATGGTTTAATTTTGGAGTGTCCCTCTCCAAGAAAAGTGGCTTAAGAATCTCTTTTACCCATACTAAGAGGAAAGTAACCACTGAACAATACCGTGCAGTAGTTAAGCCTTTGAGCGAAGAAGAATTGTTTAGCAATCTTGGTGTTGTCAGGGGTATGATAACAAGAGGAAAATGTGGATAGAATAGGCCAGAATATTCGGCGTGTGTAGGCAAAGAAAAAATGACCCTTACCAGAGTGAGGGATCCAATGTAGTACTGTCTGATCAACCAAAGGACCAAATAACTCTAGTGGTAGTACCTTAACGGGTCACTGGTGCCCTGCCCAACCAACTGCCTACCTACAGCGACTATTTTATTTCTACATGCAGCCAAGTTTCGGAATTATCTTTCTGCTCTTGCGCTTCACTTGCTTTGTGGTGTAAACACCTCTATTGCAGTTTTTATTACTTCATATAGAACTCTGCTAGAAGAGGGTGGTAGATAGTTCTAAACATGAACCTTTGCGCTTCGGATAATCCTTGTGAATATTAGGTAAGAGTTGCCCTTAAAACTTTGGCAGAAAATAATACAAATTAAAAAAGCGTCAGAATAATGTAGCTTCACAAATTTCATCGAAAATTTCTATCATTCTATAAATTTGCTTTCGTACAATTGAATTGTGCTTTTTATAAAAATATACATTAATTTTAAGAACATTTTCTTGAACTGATTTATGCTGAAAAATTCCATAGCAAAAATATGAAACGATGCGAAGGTTCTAAAAATATGAAAATGAAAAACAGCTGAAAAAAATTCCCTTTTGAACAAGGTTTTGAACATTTCGGACTTGCTTTAATAACATGTTTATACTGTCTTATTATCTCCCGAAAAAAAGCTATGGTTTACGTGCTGCTCTTGAAGTAAGAGCAGGTTCTGGCAAAAGACCAGTTTAATTCACCTATATAAGGGGGATATGAGGTCGCTCTCTTTTCTGAAAACAGGATAACAGTAAAATATTCACAGCTTTGTCATCTGATTGAACCTTCAGAACTTTCCATTTGAATACAGAGCCGGATAACACAAGCTAGCTCATGTCCTTAAATAGCCTAGGCCAGATGGAAATAAAACATGAAAACCATCAATCCATAAGAAGCAATCAACCAGATTCTTGAGTGATGGGGGTTTTTGATAGGGGAAACAGAAGCAGGTAGAGAATTCAGAAGGATTAATGACTTTTTTGAAGGAAAATGTGTTTAGATCAGGATTTCAAGTTTTCACTTGACAGGCCTTATTTTTAGATAGAAAACAGATACAACTAATAAATGCACGTTTCATATAAAACCATACACCCCCAAATATGCATATAGATATATATATATATATATATATATATATATATATATATATATATATATATATATATATATATATATATATATATGTACATATATATATATATATATATCTATCTATCTATATACCAAGGCACTTCCCCCAATTTTGGGGGGTAGCCGACACCAACAATGAAACAAAACA
>NC_090736.1:24877567-24880067 GCF_036898095.1 Palaemon carinicauda | reverse complement strand
GCGCTTTAGAGTTGCATTGCGACCTTGCAATGCGTCATTATGCATAGGTCTGTCCGGATCAGCATCACTGTTTCTCTTATTACGTCACATGCCGTCAAAATTGACAGTAATAGGAAAGGCTTGCGATGGGAGGTCCCCCTGGCCCCAGGTACCTTTATTTCAATGTCATGAAATATGTAGTACATTAGACAACATTACATAAAGATGATTGAGTTATATATACACACAGAGAAGATTTATGTGTATTATTATTATTATTATTATTTGCTAAGCTACAACCCTAGCTGGAAAAGCAAAATGCTATAAGCCCAGGGGCCCCAACAGGGAAAATAGCCCAGTAAGGAAAGGAAAGAAGGAAAAATAACATATTTTAAGAAGAGTAACATTAAAATAAATATTTCCTATATAAACTATGAAAACTTTAACAAAACAAGAGGAAGAGAAATTAAATAGAATAGTGTGCCTGATTGTACCCTCAAGCAAGAGAACTCTAACCCAAGACAGTGGAAGACCATGGTACAGAGGCTATGGCACTACCCAAGACTAGAGAACAATGGTTTGATTTTGGAGTGTCCTTCTCCTAGAAGAGCTGCTTACCATAGCTAAAGAGTCTCTTCTACCCTTACTAAGAGGAAAGTAACCACAGAACAAATACAGTGCAGTGTATGTATATATATATATATATATATATATATATATATATATATATATATATATATATATATATATATATATATATGTATATATATATATATATATATATATATATATATATATATATATATATATATATATATACATATATATATATATATATATATATATATATATATACATATATATATATATATATATATATATATATATATATATATATATATATATATATATATATATATACATATATATATGTATATGTATACATACATATATATATATATATATATATATATATATATATATATATATATATATATATATATATATATATATATATATAAAAATTTATTTATATGAGTGTGTGTATATACAAATATGGTAATGAGAACTGTTTTAACCTATCTTAAGATATCTTATTTTTCCTTGTTTCCTTTCCTCACTGGGCTATTTCCCCTGTTGCAGCCCCTGGGCTTGTAGCATCCTGCTTTTCCAACTAGGGTTGTAGCTTACCAAGTAATATTAGTAATAGATAACAAGAGTTAGAGCTTTCTGCATAAATGTCCTTCGAGCTTCTAACTCGTTTCCTTATGTAACCTATTTTCATAATGGTAAAGTTGAAGCTATGTGGATTAAAGGAGAGCCGCCCGTATCAATCTTGCTTGTACTTGTCCCTTATCAAGTACAAGCGTCCATAATGGAAAGCTGAATCATTTCGTCCAGCGGCTGAGAAATTTCCAATCTCATAAAGTGCCTTTCCTGATACACCCAATTAATCGGCGATGTGGAGCCCGGCTCGAAAATCTTTTTTCTTTCGTTGTTGACTGGACTTGTTTTACGTTGTGTATATTATATATGTATTCATATATAAACATACACATATACACATACATATATATATATATATATATATATATATATATATATATATATATATATATATATATATATATATATATATATATATGTGTGTGTGTGTGCATATTTATACACACACACACACACATATATATATATATATATATATATATATATATATATATATATATATATATTATATACATATATATATATATATATATATATATATATATATATATATATATATATATATATATATATATATATATATATATATATATGTGTGTGTGTGTGTGTGTGTGTATGATTCTTCTAAAGTTGTAAAATGTAACAATTGGAATGATCACATTGATTTTACATACAATAATCTCCATCATAATGGATGTCCCAATCGCCTTCACCCCCTCCCTCTCTCTCTCTCTCTCTCTCTCTCTCTCTCTCTCTCTCTCTCTCTCTCTCTCTCTCTCTCTCTCTCTCCACTCAAAATCCCTTCAAAATCATCTCCCTCCCTTTGTGTATCCTCTCTTCATCCCAATCGACCTATCCTTCTCTTCTTGGCCTTAATATGCCAGGATATTGGAAGGAGCTTAATCCTGCAATGTCTTCCCTTTAAAGGATGGCCTCTGGATCTTCAATCTCCTTTTTCTTCATTTACTGATAGTCAAGAGACGCCTTTGAAAGTGTTCTTTATTCCACTTCTCTCTTCGACACTTTCTTTCCCTTTTCGACGTTTTGATACCTTTTGTTGTGTCTCTATTTCGTCTTTTTAATCTTGAGATCTAGTTGTTAGATGCTCTGTCCAAATAATCAGATGTAATTTGTAAAATTCATTCAGGGCTGAGAGCCATTTTCTGCAGTCTGCTCAAAGGACGAGATTTGACGCTGACATAAGGCCAGTCTTTTCTAAAAATGACATTTGTCATATTTACATAAACATTTATTGGGTTTAAAAACGTATTAAAAAAAGCTTATTAGAGCATTA
>NC_090736.1:24870067-24872567 GCF_036898095.1 Palaemon carinicauda | reverse complement strand
AACCACCCCCCGGGGTCGACCTCGACCCTGAAATACCTTTATAGGGGTAAGTGATCAAACAGCAAAGTTATTACATAATTATAAATTGTCGAACAGTGTTGATACTTGTTTGGTTCTTTATAGTTGGAAAGTGTGGGTGGATGGTGTGTCTACCACTTGCATGACATTGGTTTTGGCTTAGATGCCATATATTGCCATGAGGTCCATTTTCCCTCAAATGCTAATTTCTGAATTTTTTTATTTTTTGCAAATTTCTGATTTATTCTATTTATTTTGATTTTATCTTCAATAATAGCCAGCAGGGAGTATTCCCTCGGCATGGATGTCATCAACACACTTCTAATGGAGTTAAAAAGAGATGTTGATGATAATATGGAGCTTGCAACCTCATTCTTCATTTCAAGTGGTAGTTTGGGCTGTAAGAGTTGTTGCGGTCTGTGGCCATTTTGTTGACATACCCGAAAGGTAAGTTGGCATATCTCTATATATTCTTGTTCTGTATAGAATTCGTGATATTTTGGTATATTTTAATGCATAAATATTATATTTTATAGGAGATACAATGATTTTCATAAGAAATTTACATTGTGAAACTAGGCCGTCAAAAAATGACCTTTAGATTTCACCCCTGATATAACAGTAAATTACATCTTAGTGCATATCTTATTATGTATTTCTGTTCTAGGATAGTATGAGTTTATTCTCTAAAAAAATTAGCCTCTTCCTATTTCATTTGGGCACCCAAAAAAATTCATGAAATTTGGACACATTTTTTTGGCCAAAAAAAGTTACCCTTTTTTTCTCATTTCAGATCTTGACTTCTATGGGTCCAACTCATTTCCAGCAATTACACGCTGTTGCTTTGCCATCTAATAAGGTATCCCTAAAAGGATTTGTGTGTATATGTATATTTCTATTTTTTGTGAATATTTACGTCGTCTTTTTTTATATACTTAAATTTTTAATATATTTCTAATAAATAGTTATTTTGTAGATGGGTATCATTTATATTTTCAGTATTTTTTAGCATTCTTTGAAGTAATTTTAGCAAGTCAAACAATACAGATTGATGCATAACAAAATTTTCCTGAATTTTTTTTGGAGTCGGGGTCGCGCGCGACCGAGTATACCCTTAAAGGGGTGTCCGAGGGTTAACTGTGTCATTATAAGCTTTTTATGACATCATTAAAGACGAATATTTTCAACTGTCAGGACTCAAAATAAGAATATAGCTTATCAATATTTAGGGCGTTCAAAAAAGGTATTAAATATCGTTATTTCATCTTGATCAAAAATTTCAAATGTCGTTTTCTTTCTTCCTACCTTTTCTATTTGAGTCTGGTCCTATTTGCAACAATAAAAAAAAGGTTTAGCAAACCACAATGCACCAGAGACAAATAAAATAAAAATAGTACTCTGTAGTATATTTCTTCTTTGTAGAAATATTGTCTAGGTTTTTTTTAATTCAATCTAAGATTCATTAACCACTTTACACTGGATATTACCAGTTCAACCATGAACAAAAATGGAAAGTACAAAAAAAAAAAAAAATAAATAAATAAATAAATAAATAAATAAAAAAATATCAATAATAGGAAGAGGCATCTTTAAGGGAAAAAGAACATGGACACCATTTCGTGAAAATAAAGTCGAAAGGCTCCAATTGAAATATTAAATTAGGTAACAAATTAAATAAGTAACAAGCAACCGTCTCTTGCTTTGAGAGAACAGCAACTAGTAAATAATTACTTTGGTAATAGTCGAAGTAGTAATAGTAGTAGATGAGCAACAGCAGCAGAGCTGTAGCACCGTAGTACTAGCATTAATAACACCAATTAAAATGACAAAAGTAGTAATATTAAAATCAGCATATCAAAAATACAGTAACCAACAAAAGTAGCAGTAGTGGATGCTTTAGCAATAGTTTTATTATTAGCTGTGGTAATAACTAAAATTATTATGTTTTTATTTCTTATCTCTAAGAATTTGACAGCTTCATATTTTGTTACATGTCAGAAAAAAGTAAAATCAATGTTAGGGAGGAGGTCGCCAGAAAGGGGCGGGAGGATGGGCGGGGGAAGTACGACTTGTTAGATCAGTAAGGTGTGTGATGGCAGGGGAAGCACAGAACATTATGTATGAACTTAAATGCCATATAATATCACACGATCCGATCCCAGTTTTATGATTATGAGGATTCTAATTTATATTTGCTGTGTTATTTGCTATACCATTCTCGCGAACAACTTGTCGACAAAGAGGATCGATGATTAGTTAGGCATTTATTATGTCCTGAGTGAAAAATCTTACGTAAACATATGCTAGGAAATCTCTCTCTCTCTCTCTCTCTCTCTCTCTCTCTCTCTCTCTCTCTCTCTCTCTCTCTCTCTATATATATATATATATATATATATATATATATATATATATATATATATATATGTGTGTGTGTGTGTGTGTGTGTGTGTGTGTGTGAGTATCTAAAGTGTGATTCTAAAGG
>NC_090736.1:24832567-24852567 GCF_036898095.1 Palaemon carinicauda | reverse complement strand
TCAGAAGATGCTACGCTGGAGGTCGGCCAGAAATATGTTCTTAGCACCTTTGACCTTGGAGGTTGCATGAAAGCACTCCCCCTCATTTGGAAGTTTCCTGAAGAATACAAGAACCATGTGGTAACCCCGGGGCCTTTCCACACAGTGATGAACTATATAGGCATGTTAACTGGTCACAAATGTCTGGGCTCTGGCTACGCTGAAATCCTCCTTGAGGCTGGACTTGTAACCAGTGGCTGTCTTAAGAGTGTGCTAAAAGGGAAGGCATACGCCAAAGCTCTATTCTGTCTGAAGACTGTCAGTGAAGTAATGGAGCGGTTGTTGATAGAGCGCTTCAGTGAAGAGGAGAATGTAGATATCACTAACCCTGTGGCCCTGCTCAGTGCTGTCGAGAACTGCAGTCGTGAGTCTCTTGATCATGCCTCGCATGATCCATCTACTGTCATCATTTTGGACAAGTACCAGGCTTACGAAGACAAGGTTTGTGATGGCCATTTAGGGAAAACTGCCAATTTCTGGCTCAGTGTGATTGATCATACACGACTTATCAATTTTGTGCGGCAATTGATATGATTATACTCATCTCCTTTCAGAAAACTTGGGGATGAATGGTCGGTAGAGCCAGAAACGATTGATGATATCGAGGCATTCACATGTCTGATGTATAGCTACTCCAGACAGAAATCTATTGACACTGTGCGTGGAATCATGTTAAGGAAGATGGATGAGGGAAGATGAGCAACTGACAACAAAATCTAAGATTGACCTCTCCCATTTGCCACCTTGCCGAGACAACCTTATCACACACATTCGTCGAGGGAACCATCGCCTAGCTATCTACAAGCGAGCAGATATTCCAATCTTCTGGTCTCCAAAGCCATATGATCCTGAACAAGGCTGGGAACAAAATTATGAGGGTGTTCTGGAGCCAGTGTGGTCTTGCAGCCCGGTACTTCCCCCTGCCTTGATAGACTTAGTTCACAAGACTACGGAAGAGATGGAACAGTTTGATAATGACCCTGATGGAGAACAGGCTGACCAAGACAGTGACAATGAAGAAGAACTTCTCAGTGATAATGAAGATTAGATTAATATGAACATTGAGACTTTTAGCAGTCATGATAATATTGCAAGTTAATATATGTTTGGCCTGCGTGTTATAGCAACTCATTATCAGACATTCTATCTATATATGTGTGTGTAATGCATATTCTGATAATACCAAGTGAAGATACCAATGGAATTATACATAGACTGTATTTCGGGACTCACTGGAACATATAAGGCCTTTTCTATAACAGAAAGGCAGAGAAAACAAAGATGTGTCGAACTGGAATTTCACATTAATCTCATTTAAAAATATATTTTTTTCAATATTTTCGTTTTATTCGTGGAAAGTGTTAATAATGTTACACTCTATTTAATTAATTTGTTTTAGATTTAAAAACTACCTATTCATGTACACTTTCTTTGAAGCAGAGTAGAATCCAAAATATTCATTCAGTTAGGTGCAGGATGGTTAACAAATTGGATGGGCCCGAATTTTGACTAGTGCCCCTTTAACGTGACCCTTTGACCCCTGATGACGAATAAGTGATGGATTCTTGTGATAGTGCTGTTCATACACTTTTCAATGATACCTAGTTTGTACCTGTAACTAATTCATTTCTTTACGAAAAGGTCCTCTATATTTCCCCTACCCCTAACTTTTACATCTCAAGAAATCCAAGATGGCGGACAAATAGACGGCTAAACGACCCATATGGGACATTTTTTTTTTTAATGGGAACAAAGGGGATTCTGTTCCCAGACACCCCCAGGGATTGCAAAAATGCAAGTTCGAAAAATGTATCATGGGGGTGCATGGGAACCCTATCTTCCTACTAGACTAATAGTAGGTGTTTCTCCCCATAGCACAATTTTCTTTCTTTCGTGACCGCGGAAGATAACTTTTCCTTTAATGTTCAGGTACTTTATTACTTGAAAATTAGAAAGTCCATAATCCTTTTAAATGCCCTCCTGCATTGTCAATCCGTGCCAGGTGTCTCTCACAAGGTAAAAATGATAGAACTTAGCATTTGTTTTTCTTTTATTACCTATTCCAGTTTTATCTCTTTGTTTTTATTTATTTTTTGGTAAGGAGATATGAGGATTCTGTTTAAAATTTATACTGTTTTAATGAAAATACAAAAAAAAAAAAATAATTTTTTTCAAGCTTTTATTTGGAAATTTACTATTTCTCTATTTTTCCATATTTTCGTTTTTGACTTCTCTCGCAGGAGATTTTTCTGTTTAAGATTCTCATCCTAAAAAAACATGCGACACCGTACAAATAGGGAAAAAACTTCTTTTTTTAGATTTACAAAAGGAATCATATAAGAAATGAGAGAGAGAGAGAGAGAGAGAGAGAGAGAGAGAGAGAGAGAGAGAGAGAGAGAGAGAGAGAGAGAGAGAGAGAGATATTTTACATTTTGGTCTTCCTTTCTCTTTTGACTTGATCTGCAGCCATATACGGAACAAGTAGCCATGACTCCTCAGGACCCAGAGGATTAACAAGGATTTATCCACAGATTAACCAGGTGGAAGAAGACCGCTTGGTTAAGAGAGCTTGAGTTCTTGTTGTTCTCCCGAGTAGAGTCAAATACAGACTGATAACATTTCTTAATCTGAACCCTAACCAATGCAGCCACTCAGCGACATGCACGAGATTGTTCTTATTTTGGTCAGAAGCGGGCTAACCCGGTATTCTTTTAACCCTGATAGATACTACAAGGCCGCTCGGGGAAAATCCGCTCATGTGAAAACTTGTCCCATAACTAGCGAAAGCTTTCCCGTGCGGAATAAATCCTCTCATGTAAAGCAAGTGTAATTGGGATAAATTCTGACAGTAAGTCACGCTCGATGTTACACTTTGTTATGATAGAGAACTATGAAATAGTTGAAACCTGAAAAATGATAAACAAAACTTAATGGTCTAGGAAAAGTGAATTGGTTTACATAAAAACAGACAAGTACAGAAGAGAAAGATTGAACGTATGAACAAATCAGTTAAGAAACTAAACGCAGTAACAGATAATCTTAAAAATAGCATTAACAAATTCCTCATAAAATTAAGAAAAGTACATAATTCAAGATGAATGAATAAATAGCTTCAGAAATTAACAGAATTACTTAAGAGATGCTAGACATAAAACTGTTCTTCAAATAATGTAAATGGGTTGTGGTGGCCTATTTGGTAACGTCCCTGATTGGTGATCGCCAGACTGGGGTTCGAGTCCTGCTTAAACTCGTTAGTTCCTTTACTGACTGCAACCTCATCATCCTTGTGAACTAAGGTTTAGGGGAGCCTATAAGAGTACCTGTTGAGTCATTAGCAGCCATTACCTGGGCCTCCCAGGTCCTAACTTGGGTGGTGAGGGAGCTTGGCCACAGATCATATGTATATATGGTCAATCTCTAGGACAATGTCCTGCTTGGTAGGGCAATGTCATTGTCCCTTCCCTCTGCCATTCATGAGTGACCTTTAAACTTTTAAATTAGGATTCAGAGATCGTCAGAGGTAATTATCTTAGGATTGCTGCAGGGAAGAGGATATGGTGGCTGTTGTGCATATCATGACACTGAATATGGGTTGCAAGATTCATGTTGCAAGACTGATATTACAATGATTTGACTAACTGTAATAAGGGAGAGAGAGAGAGAGAGAGAGAGAGAGAGAGAGAGAGAGAGAGAGAGAGAGAGAGAGAGAGATTAGCCCTAATCATTTTTAAATGTTGTCTACACCATATATATATATATATATATATATATATATATATATATATATATATATATATATATATATATATAGTGTGTTTGTATATGTACAAAGAGAGAGAGAGAGAGAGAGAGAGAGAGAGAGAGAGGAGAGAGAGAGAGAGAGAGCGAGAGAGAGAGAGAGAGAGGAGAGAGAGAGAGAGAGAGAGAGAGAGAGATAAACTAGCTCTCTGATCTATATTACTTATAGCATCATTCACATAGATAACTCACCCAACGGTTGGAAAATACAACTTTACCCGTCAAACTATGGCAAGGAGATGAACGAAATCAAACAAGGAAAAGATATTGCCACAGTTAAGTGGGAGAATAACTATCATTCTTCCGAGTCACGAACTTCTTCATCGCCTTAAAGAGGCAAATCCGCTACGAGTTCATTTTGACAGGATTATCTGTCACCGAATCCTTGCGTAGTTAGGCTTTTTTTTTTTTTTTTTTTTTTTTTGTATCAGTTTCTCTTTTATTGAACACTTCTCTCCAGTAGAGAAAGGAATGCCTGAACAGATAAGGATGATGAATTCTTTAAGATAATTCCAGCTAGTTTTTAACAGTAGGGATTCATGCGTAGCCTACATATATATACAAACTATATATATACTGTACATTACTATTATTACTATTACTACTTGCTAAGCTACAACCCTAGTTGTAAAAGCGGGATGCCATAAGCCCAGGGGCTCCAACAGGGAAAATAGCTCAGTGAGGAAAGGAAACAAAGAAAAATAAAATATTTTAAGATAAGCAACAAGATCAAAATAAATATATCCTATATAAACTATAAAAATTTAACAAACCAAGAGGAAGAGAAATAAGATAGAATAGTGTACACAAGTGTACCATCAAGTAAGAGAACTCTTACCCGAAAGAAGTGGAAGACCATGGTACAGAGGCTATGGCACTACCCAAGATAAGAAAGTAATGATTTGATTTTGGAGTGTCTTTCCCCTAGATGAGCTGCTTACCATAGCCAAAGAGTCTCTTCTACCCTTAAAAGAGAAAAGTTGCCTCTGAACAATGACGAAGTAAGAAGAATTGTTTGGTAATCTCAGTGTTGTCAGGTGTGTGGGGACTGAGAAAAATGTGCAAAGAATAGGCCAAACTATCCAAGTGTGTGTGCAGGCAAAGGGAAAATTAACCGTAACCAGAGAGAAGGATCCAATGTAGTACTGTCTGGCCAGTCAAAAGACTCAATAACTCTCTAGCGGTAGTATCTCAACGGATGGCTAGTGCCCTGGCCAAGCTACTACCTGCAAATATGTGTGTATGTATAAATATGTGTATTAGTGTGTTAGTGTATATATATATATATATATATATATATATATATATATATATATATATATATATATATATATATATATATATATATATATATATATATATATATAAAACAGCATATATATATACACACATACATAAATATATATATATATATATATATATATATATATATATATATATATATATATATATATATATATACATATATATATATATATATATATATATATATATATATATATATATATATATACAGTATATATATATATATATATATATATATATATATATATATATATATATATATGAGTGTGTGTGTATAAACAGTAAATATATATAAGCGTGTGTGAATAAAATTTCAGAGGCGTGAGAGCGTATTTGTAGACGAGAGAGAGAGAGAGAGAGAGGAGAGAGAGAGAGAGAGAGAGAGAGAGAGAGAGAGAGAGAGAGAGAGAGAGAGAGGATCAAATAATTGGGGTCATGGGAAAGGTCCCGTTGGGAAGAGTCACGTGATACCTTCTTAGTAAAGTTGATATCGGATTTTTTCATATTCTGATTGATAGACGAAGGATTGAGTGAAATTGCATTTTCATCTCCGACATTTGTTTTGGGCGATGGATAAATGAAAAAGTTTTGGACAAATTGTAATCCAATGGAAGTGAAGGGAGGAGGAGAGAGAGAGAGAGAGAGAGAGAGAGAGAGAGAGGGGGGGGGGTTTGCAAAAACTCATATATAATCCAGTAGATTATTAATGATTTCAATTATATTTCAATTGTGTATTAAAGAGAGGTTAGCCAGCTCTTAAGATGAGTTCCCCATGGTTAGACCTAATTATATTATGTAGATTACGTAATTTCATAGTATTATTTATTGAAGTTAGTGTATGTAGATTTATGGTATTTTTAAGAATTAGCTTTTTCATTTCACATATTTTTGTTACAAAGTCTTACGTAATCTGTTTTAGGGTGTTATGTGACCATACGAAATATGAATAAGGGCTTATGTAATGTTCTTTTATATTGTTATAAGGTATTGGGTCATATTTTAGAGAAAATACCCAGCAGACCATGTGCTTTTGGAATATTCGCGAAAAACCTAATGATAAGATGTTATCTTTTATTTTATTTCTGGAACAAGGGGTGGGCGGAGCTGGCTGACATGGAGTTCGTCTCCCTGTTGCGCGAATACACGTCTGATAGAGTAATGCTTGGTAACTCTAACGCCTTTGCCGGGCCCCCACACTTTCCAGTTCTTTGGGAAGTTTCTGGAAGTAGTTAAGTTTCATTTATAAGGCGACCCCAGGGTTACATAGATAGAGATTTCCAGCCTTAAGGTAGCCATATTTCCCTCTCTTTCAGCTCACAGTATTGTTTTAAAAGTGTTCAGTACCTATAGTGTGACCTCTCCAAAGTGATTTTGTGCCCCTGCATATATCGTGCGTAGCAAGAACTTATAAGATTTCTCTAGAGTTTTTGTAAACTGGACTGTAGGAAGGTTAGGTATTTTGATTGTAATCTGGTTATCTATTTTCATTAAGTGTCAAACTTGAATATTGTATTCAGATTTAATTTTAAGTGAAACAAGTGATTGTTTAATTATTACAAGTGTTATTTCTTTTTCTTAGTCTAAGGTTTACTCAGATATAATAGTTAAAGTCAAGTTAATATAAAATTTTCAGATTGTAACCTTTTTGTCTTAATCTTAGTTTTGTTCAGACTTAATAGTTTGAGTGATATATTTATGTAAATTCTTTCAAAGTGTTCTATTTTATACAGAATATATTTATTTTTGTAAAGAGTGTATTATTACAATCGTCATTGTTTAGAATAATATTTGCACGTATACTGTTAAAGAACCGTAGTAAGTTTATTCGTAATAATAATTACCCCGTTTAGTTTTAAGAGCACTTAAAAGACCTTTGGATATTCATTGTTTTATATATTGCTGTCAGTGAGTTTTTTTAACTGTCTCAGAGTTCATGTATTAATATTTTAAAGTGAAACAGTTTTAATGTAAAAACAAACAAGTGAGTCTGGAATTCGAGATGTTGATTATCTTTACTGTCGTAATATATAAATTATATGCTTGGTTCCAAGTCGGGAGCCATAGTAATATTATATATATATATATATAACGGATTTTGAGCGAAGCGAAAAATCTATTTTTGGGTAAGATAGCCATGTCGTCCTGATGGAAGTTCCTTAAAGGCAGCTTCCTAGGGTATATTACAACTACAGCGATATTCCCAGAGAATTTACCTTCAGGTACCCAGAATTCTAACTCCTGGAGCGAGTATCCCTAAAAAAGACCTTAGGGATATCGTAAATATCAGTGGACGTATTCTTGACACGCCTCATAGCAATCTATACCCCGAATAGAGTTAACACTTCGTAGGGGTAAAATGGCAAGAAAACGAAAACGATAAGAAAGGGGGGAGCCGTTCATAAGGCATCCCTCCTCACCGCTTCGAAAGCGTGCCCTGCGCCGCTCACGGCGCCATCTGTATTCCTTGTAGCGATACACGAGGTGCTACAGATACTGTATGTAGGGAGGGGTCCTACTATCCTTTTCACTCATATTTATTTTGAAAAGGAGCAGGGCGGGTCCATCAGGACGACATGGCTATCTTACCCAAAAATAGATTTTTCGCTTCGCTCAAAATCCGTTTTTTGGGCTCAAGCCATGTCGTCCTGATGGAAGTATACCAGAGCATTACTGTATCTGTGGATTCTCAATACGTGCCGTACTCCTCAAGAGTGTTTCTTAGTCAACTTGACTGACAGACCTAAGATGTTACCGTTATACATCTTTTCACTAATCATAAGCCATGAGAGTGCTTCCTGCCCCCTACAGGGAGGAGTCCTACTAGACTCTAGAAACGAACGAAGAGTACATATACCTATGTATGAATCACTCGCTAGCCAGTACCATATAGTGGTCTCACTCTATATGAAGCGAAGTCTTACGGGACTACCGTATCCAAAAGAAAAGTCCCGACCAGCACCCTGGTCGAAGTAAAAATAGACAAAAGGTTATATCTACGTAGGATTAAACTTGCTACTACCACCGTCCTCAGAAAGGGGTGGAGTCCTTATTGCTAAGGAAAGTATAAGCCAGTATAATCCAGGCTTAGCATTAAGGAATAGGCTATTATAGATATCCCCGATTAATATACATAGGCTAAATGCTCAAAAAACAATATGAAATCAAAAATATAGGTGAAGGAGACGCAAGGTTCCCGAGAACAAGTTTATTGAGAAACAATAAATAGGTATGGTCACCATAAATATGTACATATGCTAGGTGGATGACCAACAATTTTCACAAGTACTGTAGTGCATGGATGAATGATTATCTGAAAGAAAACATATGTGTCACTTACACATACCCCGGTATCCAACTTAACTTCCATGTTACTACTTTGCTGACAATAGCGTTGGCAAACGCTTGGCACCCTGTCTGTACTTATGTTACCATCACCATCACGTTGGAACAGTCATTGTGGGCTCTGAGAGCCTACACTACCAGTTATATCAGCATATATAACTAACTATTCACCCAAGAATCCAAGTCCCAAATGATTCCGCTGTTCCTCGCAGAGTTAAACAGCAGGGTTAACGACGCAACCAACTGCTACCACAGACCTCTTTAGCTGCTCCACTTGCTTAGCATAGTGGCGAAAGAATACCCTGGAAGACTTCCAGCCAGTGTATGAACGAAGGTGTTCGAAATCCATAAAATTAAAGAAGTTTAAAGATGAAGCAACTTTCCTCGGATCATGACCTGCGGGTGAACTGTCAGGATCCGCTCTGCGAATAAAATATGTAATTTTCGCCCTAAGTTGATTTAAAGATAAATTCGAGCCCGAAGTTTCTCCTCTGAATAGTTGGCCCCCATGGAAGTCTGAAGTTCTACGAAGATAGACCTTAAGGCATTCTACGGGACATAGAGATGCATCTTCTTTCAGAGGGCAGATTCTCCAGGGACCCCACCTGTTGGTGGGCAACTCGTTCTTAGCGAGAAACGTAGGGTCCGGAAACAGGTTCAGTTCTCCCCCATCCAGGAACTGAACTCGGCCCTCCTCTCTCGAGAGGGCCACAATCTCACTAACTCTGGCCCCAGAAGCAAGGGCAAAAAGGAAGATCACTTTTTGAGTCAGGTCCTTCAATGCACATTCCTCATTATCTAGTAATGAGGCAAAATGAAGGACTTTGTCTAATGACCATGAAATAGGCTTTGGAGGAGCTGATGGTCTAAGCCTAGCACAGGCCTTTGGGATCTTATTAAACATTTCGTTAGCGAGGTCTACCTGGAAGGCATATAGAATGGGTCTTGTTAGAGCTGACTTACATGTAGAAATTGTGTTCGCCGCCAGCCCCTGTTCGTGGAGGTGAATGAAGAAGGATAGGCAGAACTCCGTAGAGATCTCGTGCGGATTCTTATCTTTGACAAAGGCTACCCATTTCTTCCATGCAGATTCGTACTGCCTCCTAGTAGACTTACACTTGTATTCTTCCAGGAAGTCGATACTATCTTTCGAGATTCCGAACCGTTTCTTCACCGCTAGGGAGAGAAAATCATGAGCTGCAGGGTTCGGGTCTTCTGTAATGAAGCGAAGACAGTCGACTTCTGGACTTGCTGGGACAGAACTGGGTCCGGGAGCGGTAGGAACTTCAGTCGTAGTTCCAGAGCCAGAGGGAACCATACACTGTTCGGCCACTTGTGGGCCACTATTGCTGCTACTCCCTTGAAGGATCTCAGTTTGTTGAGGACCCTCAACATCAGATTGTGAGGGGGAAACAGGTAGATCCTGGACCATCTGTTCCAATCGAGGGACATCGCATCTATTGCTTCTGCCGCGGGGTCCACATATGGGGACACATATTTCGGCAGCTTCTTGTTGTCCTTCGTCGCGAAGAGGTCTATCTGCAGTTCTGGGACTTGACTCAAGATGAAAGAGAATGATCCTGCGTCTAGGGACCATTCTGTCTCTATCGGTGTTATCCTGGATAGAGCGTCCGCGGTCACATTCCGGACTCCTTGAAGGTGAACTGCTGACAGGTGCCACTTCTTCTTCTCCGCCAGTCGGAATATGGCTAACATCACCTGGTTGAGAGGTGGGGATCTCGATCCCCGCCGATTCAGACATTTCACAACCACCTCGCTGTCCAGTACCAACCTTACGTGGATCGAGTGACGTGGGGATACTTTCTTCAGGGTCAGAAGTACTGCCATAGCTTCTAGAAAGTTTATGTGAAAGGTCCCAAATAGCTTGGACCAGATTCCTTGCACTTTTTTCCGATGGGAGTGACCCCCCCACCCTACCTTTGAGGCGTCTGTGTGGATTGTCACTGACGGGGGGGGGTGGCTGAAGAGGTAGAGACCTCTTTAGACGACTGGCTTGAGACCACGGTCTGAGAAGAGAACGTAGCCGAAGTGGGACCGGTCTCTTTACGTCCCTTCGCTCTTTCGATGCAAAGGTTCTCCATACTCCCGCTGCATCTTTTAGCTGTGCTCTTAGCACAGGGTCTGTTACTGATGCAAACTGAAGAGAGCCCAAAACCCTCTCTTGTTCGCGTCTTGATATCCTCTCGGAACCTAGAAGTCTCCTGACAGACCCTGCTATTTCCTTCCTCTTTGACATCGGGATGGAAAGACGGTGTGACACTAGATCCCAGTGAATTCCCAACCACTGGAACCTCTGAGCTGGAGAAAGACGAGACTTCTTTCTGTTGATCATGAAGCCTAGATATTCCAGGAACTGAATCACTTGTAGGGAAGCTTGCAAGCATTCTGCTCTGGATGCTGCCCACACCAACCAATCGTCCAGGTAGGCTACTACCTGGAACCCTTTTAGGCGTAACTGTTTGAGAGCTGCGCTCGCAAGCTTCGTAAAGATCCTTGGGGCTATGTTTAGTCCGAAGGGCATCGCCCTGAAAGCGTAAAGTTTTTGTTGTAGCTTGAATCCTAGGTAGGGGGAGAGACGACGACTTATTGGAACGTGCCAATATGCGTCTGACAAGTCGATGGAGACGGTATATGCCCTCTTGGGCAGTAAGGCCCTTATGTGTTATAACGTTAGCATTTTGAACTTGTGGTTCACTATGAACTTGTTGAGTGGTGACAAGTCCAGAATGACTCTGAGTTTCCCCGAGTCTCTCTTGGGAACACAAAACAGCCTCCCTTGGAACTTGATGGACTTTACCCTCCTGATCACCTTTTTCTCCAACAGATCTTGGATGTACTCCTCCAAAACGGGGGTGGAGTGTTGGAAAAATTGAGGGCACAGGGGCGGAGTACTGTACCAACTCCAACCCAGTCCATTTTTGAGAAGGCTGTGGGCCCAGGGATCGAAGGTCCAGCGATCCCGGAAATACTGAAGTCTCCCACCTACCGGCGACACTTCACTTTGACTGTCCTGCAGTCTTGCCTCCCTGGCCGCGACCACCTCTGAATCCTCGTCCCCTAGAGGGGCGTCTTGATGACCCTCTAGCTGCTCCTCTGGGTCTTGCACGAAACGTGGTCGACTGTCCCTCGAACACGGGATTGAATGCAGGGGAAGCTGATGACATTGCTTGGGGAACCCATTGGAAGGTGGTCGGGGTCTGAGCTACCAGTTGTGGAACCGGAGGCAAAGCTGGCTGTTGCTGCTGTGGTCTTTGCTGTTTGAAGGACTTGGCTGGACGGGAGGAAAACCTTGACTTCTTCGCCTTTCCTTTCGGCTGAGGGCCCTCATCCGGAGAAGACTTCCTCTTAAGGGACAGGCCCCACTTCAGGAGAAGATTGCGGTTCTCAGTGGCGGCCTTGTCCACGATCTCTTTGACCACGTCCTTGGGAAAGAGATCCTTACCCCAGATGTTAGATGAAATTAGCCTCTTGGGTTCGTGCCTCACTGTGGCCGAGGCAAACACAAACTCCCGACAGGCTCTCCTTGCTTTCACAAAGCAATAGAGGTCCTTGGTTACTGTGGCCAGATGGATTTTGGCCATAACCATGAACATCTCTGGCATCTTGGGGTCGCTAGCCATCGTCTCCATGTTGGTCTGGAGAGACATCGAGGCTGCCAGGCGCTCCTTTGTGTCCAATTCCCTCCGAAGAAGGAATTCCGACAACTTGGGAAGGTTTTCGCCGAACTGCTGACCTGCAATGTCGGCGTCTAACTTCCCAACCGAGAAAGTAAGGTGCACCTCCTTCCAGTCCTTGTTATCCATTGGCAATGCCAGCGATAGAGGTCTACATTCCTCCAAGGACGGGCACGGCTTGCCAGCTTCAACTGCCTTGATGACGGCCGCAAACCCCTTTTGCATAAAGGGGAAGGCCCTAGCTGGGGAGGATAAAAAGGAGGGGTGTTTCTTGCTCAAGGCGGCAACCTTCGAGTTTGAGAACCCCCTCTCCTTTAAAGCAGCTGTCAAGGTGGCTTGAGCCTTGGAGTGATCTAGGATAATCACTTCCTTTGGTTCCGTCTCCTCCTTCGAAACCGGCTCCTTCTTCAAACGGACATAGCAGTCCGGGTAGGCCCCTCTACTGGGCCAGAATTCCACCTCCTCAAGGGGAACTGAACCCAGTTTCTCCGACATGACGATCTTCCCAATCGTCATCGGCATGTGCTCGGCATATCTCCACGGGTTGGCATCCGAGCACAGAGGAAGGTCCTTAACGTTGAGCTTCTTTGGAGGTCCACGTGATGCTGTGATCTTCTGCATCTGGAGCTCCAAAGTAGCGGCCTTCTGATTATTCTCCTTCTGCATCTGTTGGATCATACCAACGGTGGAAGAGAGAGCCTGTCCAAGCTCTGCTGGAAGAGCGGACGAGGTAGAGGGGATAGGTTCAGGGACCTGAACCGGCACGTCTGATGAAACGGAAACCTCTTCCTCCACAGCAATAGGATCTCGATCTTGCTCCTCGCCCTCTGCGAGGAGATCCTGCTCCGCACGATCAGACAAGTCGGACATCTTGTCGTCCAACTGGATGTCCTGCAAGGCGTCAGCGACATCCTCCTCCACTGGGATCTGGATCAGAGGGATCTCCGGCCGAGGCTGGGGAACAACAGCATCAGGGGAAGCCTTGGGGAAAAGGTATGCCCTCATCTTCTCGTTAGGAAGATAAGGTCCAGTGGTGTTTTTCTGAAAACCCCTTACCCAAACACGAAGCCTCTCCCTCGCTGCATCTCTTGACTCCGCCGACCTAGGGGATTCAAAAGCCTCTGATAGCAGGTTAGTACATACAGCACATACCTGCGGATCCCAGTAACGATGTTCATCATTGGAGGCTGCACAAGCTGCGTGCCTCCTACACGAGGTATGTCCGCAAAAGTTCTTACTGCGGACATTGCAGAAGACACTATCACACTTCGGATGCTCCTCCTGTAAAAGAAGAAAAATTTCCATGAATATCAAGTGAATTTTAATTCACATGTAACAAATGAGTATTCAACAAAAGAATAAGGGAAAGACACCTACTTGTGAAACCCACACAAACACCTGTGGAAGCCCACCGGCCAAGTCACATAGTTAGTCTTTACTAGAATAACCAGAGAACGTATTTCCGAAGGAAATTAGGTGTAGCTCACACCTAAGGTAAAATAATACCATTCGGCCAGGAATAAAAGAATTATCTTTTATCCTTGTAAGGCGACACCAGGTGATTATACCAGTAACACAAGTAAGATAGAAAAGACAGTGTTGTAACCTACTACATCATGAACTCCTTTGGTTGAATATACCACCAAGAGAGGACTGATACAGTACCTGAGGGTGGTATGCCAGCCGGCTACTGCCGCTCAGCACCCCCCCCCCTTGTTTTGGAAAGGCAGATCTCAAGTACACAACCTCAGATCACCTTTATTGGGGAGAACTCCAGAACCCATGCCTGAACCGGCCGGCAGTGGTTGCCAGACCGTAGCCACCCGGTTTGCACAGAGTTGCCGGCCATCATACTTAGTGGCCGGCTGACTGGGCAGTGTCGCGGGCCGGCCGGCAGCAGTAAACAAACCCTGCCGGCTAGCCCCCACACACTAGGCAGCACTCGGCTGCCGGCCCCACTTGTAGTGGCCGGCAGATGAGCAATAGACCGGCCGGCAAAGGTATACACCCAACGCCGACCGACAGCAAGAGAACTGGAGAACACCCCTCCCCACCGACAGCCGGCCTGTAGGCCGGCGGCCGGCAAGGACAACACATACTAAGACAAAAGAGTGAGTGCCGGGTTAAGAGACTATAAGTCTCTGAGCCCGGCACCCGAAAGAGTGCCGAAAGGAAGGGGAGACACTATGTCAAGCTTCCTAACCGCTGCTTACTGAATTTTCAGACGGCAGCGATAGAGGGACCAAGAAAGGACCGGGCAGCACTCACAGTAATGGTCTCTGCCGGTCGGCACACTTTGCCGGCCGACAGGAGACCACGTCAGTTCCTCATCCCAACCTAGGCTAGGCAAGGATGAAGACAACTGACACAATGAACGGAAAAAGAGAAGGGAAGGACAGAGGGTCCTATCCAACCTTACCTTGGTTAAGGGTCATTCCAAACTAAGACAGTTCATCTCAGTAGAGAAAGACCCGAGAGGGAGGCCGGCACTACTGGCTGCCTCCCACGAACCACGGCAAGGAAGGAATTGCCTTTCCAGAAAAGGGAACATATCCCGAGACCGGAACGGCAAGGACAGTCTGATGAGTCACCGAGTAAAGGGATCACTACTGGAACCCAACAAGGTGGACTAAGGGGGGAACCCTTAGTGCCCGAGTCAATCGGCAAGGGAGACTCTGCCCCATGCCAGACAAACCGGGCTCAGACTAAACACTGTTGTACTGTCACCCTCTGAACCAATACTGTTGGAACGGGAAGGTACAGTACTACCCCAGCATAGATATATTTGAAGATTAATTCAAATAAACCACTAGAGTTAAGCCTAAGGCTTAAACAGAGGGAAAGGGTTTGCCCCTTCCCCTAAGAGAAGGGAGCAAACGGGGAACAGATAATATTATAATGACCTAAGACAACCTAGCCTAGGCACTAAGAGAATCGATTACCTAATTCACCGAAACTCATATCAATACTATCTTGGAAGGTACTCGAAAAGGACTAATATGTATAACGTTGCCTAACGCTTAAAGCAATAAATTCACATTTGGAAGACTAATTATCATGCAGGAAGTACATAGGCCAACAACTAGCCTACGAAGACTAGTGTTGGTAGCCTTGGTAATTTCGCCAGGCACATTACTATCGCATCATAACAGAATTCCTAAATAAGCTAAGTAGCTAATATTTAAGCGCAAAGGGGGCTGGGAACGTCGCTCTTGCTAACAAATAAATCCTATTCTAGCGAGCGACAGCATCCATGATGCCTCCAGCAGGCAACAGCTCTTGTATCAAAGATAACTCTTTTAATAACTTTAATTTTAACCAAGAGCCTACATTTATACATAAAAGAAATAATACTCAACTTATCCGAGGCAGAAGAAGTTGGAGAAAGCATTATAAACGAGAAAATTCCAAGATTAGGTAGTAAACAGGGAAAATACACCGAGTCGTAGAGCTACGCAAAAAGGAATACAGATGGCGCCGTGAGCGGCGCAGGGCACGCTTTCGAAGCGGTGAGGAGGGATGCCTTATGAACGGCTCCCCCCTTTCTTATCGTTTTCGTTTTCTTGCCATTTTACCCCTACGAAGTGTTAACTCTATTCGGGGTATAGATTGCTATGAGGCGTGTCAAGAATACGTCCACTGATATTTACGATATCCCTAAGGTCTTTTTTAGGGATACTCGCTCCAGGAGTTAGAATTCTGGGTACCTGAAGGTAAATTCTCTGGGAATATCGCTGTAGTTGTAATATACCCTAGGAAGCTGCCTTTAAGGAACTTCCATCAGGACGACATGGCTTGAGCCCAAAAATATATATATATATATATATATATATATATATATATATATATATATATATATATATATATATATATATATATATACATTTATAATATTTATACATACATACATACATATATATATATATATATATATATATATATATATATATATATATATATATATATATATATATATATATATATATATATATATATATGAATACGTGCGTATATATGTAAGTATGCATAGATATACGTATGGTAAATTGAAAAGGTTTGCAGGGAGTTAAAAGGAATGCCTTGCAAATATAGGGAAGGGGAGACGATAAATAGTATATACCGATACCAAAAAGGCTTTCCATGTTCCATGCAATGGTGTCTGAAGAAGGGGAACCATATTTCTTTCCTTCTCTCTTCCTTCACAAATACAAACAAGCATATGCTTGAATGCATGTATATGTATAGTATATGTTTAAATACTCAAACACACACACGCACACACACACAAACACACACACAGACATATATATATATATATATATATATATATATATATATATATATATATATATATATATATATATATATATATATATACACACACACCAATCCTCTCCAAGTCGAAACCAATGGGCCAATGATAATTTTTCCAGTGACAAGTGACTTCCTCCTGTGAGTTTTCCATCTAACTCAGCCCTGTGTGTCGCCGGCAGAAAAATAGTTTCGGGCAGTGGCCCTGGAACAAAACTAAAGGTCAGGAGTGAGAATTTTCAAAAATGTTTGTTCTCTTTTGTAGGAGACTGAACTAACAGTTCTGGTTGAGCGAGTTTCAGTAATTGATTGGAAAGACAAGATATATCGCTTTGGAAGGGGAGCCATTTTGTTTAGTTTTATCATTTCTATGTAATCATAAATGCTTATTTCATTCCTCAGGATCGTAATTGATGTAAAATGAATGGTGTAGATTTCCGAAGGAAAACTATTGTCTTTTTATAATAAGTATTGAAACATAAAAAAGCATATACTATTATTTTGGTATTGATAATAATTTTGAACTCAAGTTGAATAGATAATAAACTTATGATTTACAAGTAAATTGTTATTTGAGAAGCATAAGTGAGGCGATGAAAATAAAATTTGACATGATATAAACTAAAATATTTTTTGTAAGATAAGTTCCAAATATATATATATATATATATATATATATATATATATATATATATATATATATATATATATATATATATATATATATATATATATATATACATACATATATATATATATATATATATATATATATATATATATATATATATATATATATATATATCTGCGTAAGTATGTGTATGTGTGTGTAAATCAATAACAACATCATATGCAGACATTTATAATAATACATTTATAATATTAAAAAAGAAGGAAGATGCGGAAAACTTTTTAAATTACATGAATTCACAACATCCAAAAATCAAATTTACAATAGAAAAAGAACAGGATAATCAAATCCCCTTTTTAGATATTCTAATAAAAAAATCAAATAACGGTATAGACAACAACATTTACAGAAAACCTTCTCACACAGGACTCGGAGTTAATTTTTTGAGTAGATGCTATGCCAATTTCAAGTTAAACACATTTAGCACAATGTTTTACGAGCGTTTAGATTAACGTCATCTTTTGGAAATTTTCATAAGGAAATATGTTTCCTGGAGAAATTCTTTTCCAACAATGGTTTCCCATCCAAAATATTCTATTACAAACTCAGAACTTTCCTTAACAGTATTATTTGTCCTAAACCAAAGAAATTTGGTCCAAAAAAAGTTGAACTCTTCATAAAGTTACCTTATTTCAATGATGAAACAAACAAATATATTAAAATCAGAATACATGAAATCCTAAGCAAATACCTACCACAAATTAAACCGAATTTAATATTCTATAATTACTCCAAAATAAAAAGTTTTGTTAACCATAAAGAAAAGCTGCAAAAGACCTTTGAATCAATGGTGGTTTACCTGTTTAACTGTCCAAATTGCCAATTAGCTTACATTGGCTCCACGAAAAAATGCATTTTTTCTCGCTACCAAGATCACAAGGGAATTAGCAGCCGAACTGGCAGAGCCTTGTCCAAACCTTTACAGTCCAGCATACGAGACCATTGCGAAATGGATTGTAAATGTTCATTCTCTTTGGACAACTTTTCAATAATATACAGAGGCTCATATGAAAATGAAATAAGAATAGCAGAGTCAATTTTTATAAAATCTAAAAAGCCACAACTTAATCAAGAAATTTCTAGCTTTCCTTTGAAGATTGCCTAATTATGCCTTTTCCCATTCTAACTTAGAATTTATTTGTTTGTTTACAATATTTATGTACAGCTTGCTCTTTATTGTTTTACTTTCTTTTACCCAGGAACATGATTATGAACACAGAGATGTTTGAAACGTTGTTATTTGTTGGTGACGGAAATAAATTTAAGAATGTTTGGCGTTGTCGCAATTCTCCAGTTCCTTAATAATAATAATAATAATAATAATAATAATAATAATAATAATAATAATAATAATAATAATAATAATAATAATAATAATAATAATTAGATTTTGTAATGCATAGAACAGTTGGGGATGGTGGAGAAGGATTGGACTGGAATGGTAATAGGAAATTAGCTGACCTAGAGTATAGTGATGATGCTGTCCTTATTAGCAATACACCAAAGGATTTGCAATGTCTGCTTACCTGAATGCATGAGATATCACAGGAGGTTGGGTTCAAGATAAATAGCAGAAAGAAAGATATGATTGGAACGGAATATGCAATGGAAGATGAGATATCATTGAAATAAGAAATGATTAACGAAGTAGACTCATTCAAGTTTTTAAGAACTATGATCTCTAATACGGGATCTTTAGCATTGGAGTTTGGTGAAAGATTAAAAGAAAAAAATATCACGTATATGGCTAAGTTAAGTAAAATTTGGAAATCAAATCACCTGAAATTACTTAACAAGCAGGCTATACAACAGTTTAGTGAGGTCTGTGTTATTAAATGGAAATGAGTCATGGTATGACAAGGAAACAATATCCAACAGATTTTGTAGACTTGGGAGCAAAGCCCTCAGAAGAGTATTGGGAGTTCAATGGCAAGACAGGATTAAAAATTAAAATACAAGAGATATTACTAGAGTGTCATATGTGGAGGAGATCATGGTGAGGCTTTGATGGAGATGGTTAGGGCATGCTCTTCGCACTCCACAAGAGAGATTAGATCATCAAACTTTCAACTTGGGTCCACAAGGCACCAGACGAGGTGGAAGACCCAGGCGTATATGACTGAGGACTATGAAGGGTGAATGAGATGATGAAAGGAGAAGTATTAAATCTATCTGAGGCCCTTTGTGTCAATAGGTATATGATGATGACGATGATGATGATGATGATAATAATAATAATAATAATAATGATAATAATAATGATAATCTCCCTATATAACAAAGAGATAGTATCTGGATATATATATATATATATATATATATATATATATATATATATATATATATATATATATATATATATATATATATATATATATATATATATAATAATAATAATAATAATAATAATAATAATAAATAACAACAAGTGCAATCACAGGTTTCTGACATATTCCAAAGGGTGACGACACAAAAAGAAAGACATTCGATTTGCGTCTGATCCAGAAACCGGATCCGCATCATCTCCAAATGTTAATGGAGTAGTCCATGTTCTAAGATCAATCTATGGTGGAAATTTCGTCAAATTACGTCACTTTGTTTTCATGTTAGCTTTAAAATTGCGAAAAATATTAATACGGATCTAGAATCCGGATCCGGATCATCTCCAAAATTCATTGGGATCGTCCATGTCCTACGATATATCTGTGGTGAAAATTACGTCAAAATTCGTCGCGTAGTTTTGGCATAAGCCTATCCACACATAGACACAAAGAAAAATAAATAAACTACATATAATCCGGATCTGGAGCACCTCCCAA
>NC_090736.1:24807567-24822567 GCF_036898095.1 Palaemon carinicauda | reverse complement strand
GAAAGTGGTTCCCCTGTCAGAAATAATATGCTCAGGGATACCGAATCTTGAAATCCATCCAGAGAGTAAGGCAGATGTACATGAGGCGGACGTTGCAGTTTCTATGGGAATGGCTTCAGGCCAACGAGTGGAGCGGCCGATGACGGTAAACAGGTAATGATGTCCTTGTGATGTGGGTAGGGGGCCTACAACGTCGACGTGAATGTGTGCGAAACGACGCTGTGGTTGAGGAAAGGTGCCCACTCCTGAATCCGTGTGTCGATGTACTTTGGAAGTTTGGCAAGAAGTACAGGCACAGACCCAATCCTTGGCATCCTTAGAAATGCCGTGCCAAATGAACTTTGCCTTCAGCAGCTCTGCAGTAGAACGGCACGAGGGATGTTAAAGGCCGTGAATGAAATCAAACACCTGTCGGCGCATGGGAGCAGGAATCCAAGGTCGCGGTCTACCAGTACTGACGTCACAGAGGAGGGTGGTGTTGGAGTCTTTGAGGGGAAAATCCTCCCAACGGAGGGACGTGCAGGATGTCCTACAAGCTTGATACTCTGGATCCTGTCGTTGGGCTTCAGCCAGGGCGTTGTAATTCAATCCCAGTTGAACGGCAGCCAACGTGTTTCTTGACAGGGCATCGGCAACGGGATTCATTTTCCCAGGGACGTATTGGAGGGTGCAATTGTATTCAGCCACGGCGGAGAGATGTCGGCGTTGACGGGCGGACCAGGCGTCAGACTGTTGAGTGAAGGCGTGCACCAGAGGCAAGTGGTCTGTGCGAATGACGAAGGGCGTACCTTCTAAGAAATGGCGAAAGTGACGGACAGCCAAGTGCACCGCCAGCAATTCTCGATCGAAGGTAGAATAACACGATTCTGCCTTGGACAGTTTTCTGCTGAAGAAGGCCAATGGGCGGGGTGAGCCTTTGACCACCTGCTCGAGTACTGCACCAATAGCGACGTCGCTGGCATCGGTGGAGAGAAGGAGAGGGGCGTGTGGGATAGGAAAAGTGAGAGCCACAGCAGTTGATAGGGCCTTCTTTGCATTGCAGAAGGCTGCTTCTTGAAGAGGACCCCACTTCAGGTCCTTTGGCTTGCCCTTCAGGGAGGCATAGAGGGGAGCAAGAGTGGCGGTAATGGCTGGCAGAAAACGGTGATAATAGTTGATCATGCCCAAGAATTCCTGCAGAGCTTTGACGGTCGAGGGCGCGGGGAAATTCTGAACGGCTGCTACCTTCTCAGGGAGGGGATGGACTCCTTCAGGAGTGATACGGTGCCCTAAGAACGACATTTCGTTGGCGCCAAAGGTACACTTGTCGTACCGGACTACAAGGCCGTTCTGTTGCAGGCGGTCGAGCACGATGCGCAGGTGACGGAGGTGTTCCTCTTTTGAGGAGGAGAACACAAGTATGTCGTCCACATAACATACACAGAAAGGGAGGTCCCCTAAGATGCCATCCATGAGACGTTGAAACGTTACCCCGGCATTACGAAGGCCAAAACAGGAGTAATTGAAGGTGTATGTGCCAAACGGAGTGGTGATGGCAGTCTTGGGGATGTCTTCTGGGTTCATAGGCACCTGATAATACCCCTTCAGGAGGTCGAGCGTAGAGAAAACCTTCGCTTTGTGCAGGTAGGAGGTTACATCGGCAATGTTTGGGAGGGGGTAGTGATCCGGTTCTGTTTGCATGTTCAGGCGCCTGTAATCCCCGCACGGACGGAGGGAGCCGTCTTTCTTCAGAACGATGTGCAAGGGTGACGACCATGGGCTGGCTTCAGAACGATTTGTAAGGGTGACAACCATGGGCTGGAGGCCTTTTAGCAAAGGCCCATTTTCTCCATTTCGGCGAACGTCTGTTTGGCGGCTGCCAATTGTTCCGGTGCCAGACGTCTGAATTTTGCGAAGACTGGGGGTCCCGTCGTCTTGATATGGTGATAAATACCGTGCTTGGCAGGAACCGTGGGCGTTTGGCGAAGTTCTGGACGGAAAACTTCCGGGTACGACGTGAGGAGGTGGGTGTAAGCATCCGTGGGTGCGCTGATGAGGAGAGCGAGGTTAGAGGGGGCGGGTTGAAGAGGTGTCGACAAGTACGAGTCTGCGTTGACCAATTGTCGGTGGGCGACATCGACCAGAAGGTGGAAATGAGAGAGGAAATCCGCACCGAGGATTGGCATTGTGACGTCAGCAACGAGAAACTTCCAATTGAATTTACCGTTTCCGAACGATAATGTGAGGTTCTCGTAACCGTAGGTGGGTATCGCAGATCCGTTGGCAGCTACCAAGCGGACGTCGGCAGATGTAGACAGACTACGTTGTGCCTTGAAGAGTTTCCTTGGCAAAAGAGAACGACAAATACCCGTGTCTACCAAAAATCGCACGCCCGTTCCTGCATCCTGTAAAAAGAACAGATTAGAAACATGGGAAGCCACCGCCACAAGCGATGGCCTGCTTACACGTTTTTTGGCCACTGACAATCTTTGGCACATTTCTTCGAGGTTGCCCCGAATATGAAGTGGTAGTAGCAAAACTGCGGTGGATGGGAGGTAGTAAGTGGCTGTAGAAGTCGTTCGTTGGGGCGCGAGCGATTGGTGGGTGTTGGGGTGCTGTGTCGCCGCTTCGGCACGTCACGGGGTAGGCGTGTATGTCCTACGGCATTCATGTCCGCTTCGGTTGACGTTGAATAGGCATCCTCGTCGTCAGGGGTGGAGGCGTTGATGGAGGTCTTGAAGTGGCTGTCCATAAGGGCGTTGGCTTTGGTCATCAAGTCCTTTATGGGTAAACTATCGACATCGGGTATGGCAGCGTGTACTGGTTCAGGTAATCGGCGTATCCAAAGGGCACGGAGTAGGTTCACCTCACGAGGAGAGCTGTCTGCGGCAGGTTGAAGGCGAGCGATACTGGTCATTTCCCTGAGGGCAAGCGAAGCCCTTTGGTCCCCCAACGGTTGTTGCGAGAACTGAAAAAGCTTTGCTATACGGGCGGCTGGCGACGGCGAGTACTGCTGCAGAAGGTATGATTTGAGGGCGTCATACGCTATTGGGGTGTCTCCTTGTTCACAAAGCCAGTCGGATATTTCTGGGAAGGTGTCCTCGGGTATCGCTGCGAGAACATAATCCGCTTTGGTGGTTGAGCGAGTCACGCCCGATACGAAAGTGGACTTCAGCGCGTTGAAACCAAGCAAACGCCTCTCCAGTGGCGAACGGTGAAAGTTTCAATGGGGCGGCCGCGGCGCCAACTGATGTAGTCTATGTCATAGTACCAACGATGGAGGGGCGAGGGAGGTGGGGGTGGAAGGCAGTGGGAGCGAGTCGACTTCCGGGGTCACCAATGTGACGGCGCCGAGTAAGGGTGTGAACTCAAAGGCAGATTGGAAACGACTGAGTTATATTGTTGTGGAATTCTCTCCTTAAAGACAAAACCTCAAGGCAACAGGACATAACAAGTTCACAAGACAGACGATATCACAGAGGAAAAACCAGACATGAATTATCATGTTCGTTTTAGTGCGAGGGAAGAGCGAAGATACAAGCATAATATATATAAAAGGAATTATGTACAATTGTGTGAAACACGGTTGGTACAATACAGTGATGTGGTACCGATTACTTTTTTATCTTCAAATTTGTAGTAGTCAAGTTTCAGAACAGAGAGAGAGAGAGAGAGAGAGAGAGAGAGAGAGAGAGAGAGAGAGAGAGATTCACCTATTCACAGTTATGAGTGAAGTTCAGGTTTGCTAGGATTTATAAATATATTTTTTGTTAACTTAAGAAAAAAATATCTTTCCTCTGCGTAAGTAAATAGCCGTGGCCATAATAAGGAAATTAATACAATTTGGGTCAGTGAGAGAGAGAGAGAGAGAGAGAGAGAGAGAGAGAGAGAGAGAGAGAGAGAGAGAGAGAGAGAGATTTCTTCATACTCAAGTTGAAAAGCTGGGAAATAGACAGAAATACATTCATAAAAGATAAAGGAAAATAGATGTAAATAAATAACCTCAATGAATTACGAATATGTAGTTTTCAAAGACATATCTCTCTCCAGAAAGATTTCCGAAGGAGATTATCCCCTGCAAAATTCTGTGAAAATACAAGACGCAAATATATGGGGAATTGTATTTAACAGTAACGGGTAAAACTGGATACATATATATATATATATATATATATATATATATATATATATATATATATATATATATATATATATATATATATATATATATATATATATATATATATATATGCATATATATGAATACGTTTAAATTCACGGACATGAATACATAGGAATAAAGCCACAAGATCTGTAAGGGTTGATAAGGCTGAGTTATTCTCTTACTGTTTCATTAAGCTTTCTCTTGACTTGCGTTCATCATTTGGAAAAAGTGGAAAAACAAAACAAAAACAGTAGAGTATCAAGCACTCATTATCGTGAGTAAAAAGCAAGTAGGGACGGAAAAGAAGATGGAATAACGAGGAATTAAAAGAGGAAAGGAAAGGACCAAAAGAAATGTTTAATGGAAATGTGAACAAGAAATTTGATGAGGATTTCACGTAGTGCTATGAAATGTAGACTTACAGTGAAATGCTAATTAATGTTAGCTTTAAAAAAGAAAACGTACAAACATATTTTAATTATGATTCAATTTTGATTATATGAAATTAATATTTTGAGAAATTATTGAATGACGATATCTGAAAAGAAGTAAACAGAAAGACTCAAGATTTTAAATGGTTCTTGGTGATAGTGATCTGATGTACTATTTTTGATTCATTAATATCATCTTTCATCGTTTGCTAAGCTTATTTTAGCAACGGAAATGGAACCACTTAAATTTTTTTTTGTTAATAAAGTACTCAATTATTCATTCAATTGTCTCTTCGGTAATTATTTATGATTTAAGTTTGATACAGCCTCTTTCATATAACTTAGTATGTTTCTCTAATTTTTCTCTGTAGAAGAATATATCATTACTTCAGATTTCATTCATACTTAGAATATTTAAAAGACAATCAAATATTATACTAGAGTTTACTTTTCAAACAGAGACGCAACATTACTTATTCAAGAATACGTATCATTAAAGTTAATTATAAGTAGGCGTATTAGAAAACAATTAATTTTGAAAAACAAATTTAATATTTGGTAATGGCAAAAAACCCATCTCAAGAAACTTGATTTTGAAAGTGGAACACCAATGATATTCTAACATCAAAAGATGAAAAATGTCAGACAAAAGAGAGAAATTGAACCGGCTAGCTAAGATGGATCGAACACCTGAATAAGAGAACGGCAACGAATTAGTCTGAGATTGTCTGAATACTGCTCCAATGGTGACAATGGAAAGCGAATTCTGAATATCGCAGCAATAATGTTACCGTCTTACAGAGAATGACTGAGCTTATTGAAAGGATCTAGAAACTTTAGTTTAATTTAATATTATTGATCACATTGTATAAGCTATATTATCATTATTATTACTTGCTTAGCTACAACCCTAGTTAGAAAAGCAGGATGCTATAAGCCCAGGGGCCCCAACAGGGAAAATAGCCCAATGAGGAAAGGAAACAAGGAAAAATAAAATATTTAAGAACAGTAACAACAATAAAACAAATATTTCCTATATAAACTAATAAAACTTCAACAAAACAAGAGGAACAGAAATAAGATAGAACAGTATGCCTGAGAACTGTAACCTAAGACATTATAAGACCATGGTACAGGGGCTATGGCACTACCCAAGACTAGAGAACAATGGTTTAATTTTGGAGTGTCCTTCTCCTAGAAGAGCTGCTTACCATAGCTAAAGAGTGTCTTCTACCAGTACCAAGAGGAAAGTAGCCTCTGAACAATTATAGTGTCGTAGTTAACCCCTTGGGTGAAGAAGAATTGTTTGGCAATCTCAGTGTTTTCAGGTGTATGAGAACAGAGGATACTCTGTAAAGAATATGCCAGACTATTCGGGGTATGTGTAGGCAAAGGAAAAGTGAACCGTAACCAGAGAGAAGGATCCAATGTAGTACTGTCTGGCCAGTCAAAGAACCCCATAACTATATCTGTAGTATCTCAACGGGTGGCTGGTGCCCCGGCCAACCGAGTGTTTGTGAAGTGCAATCAGTTAATATAGGCATTTGGCTGGGTGGTACAACATTTGATTCACGTTCGGAATGGTATGGTTCGCTCCTGACCTACCGCCCACCAGATAATCCAGCTATAAAGGGGAATTAGTATTTGCTCGAATCAAGAAAAGGATGATTAGGTGATAACCTCACCCATAAAGATTTGTCGAGAGACAAGGAGGCTGTACCCATTCTGGGGATTAAGGTATATGGGATATAAGCATATAATACAGACACATATGTATATATGTGGGAATACCTTGACGAAGTGGAAGGGTTTTCTCATCGCCAAGAAACAGTAAAGCTATACTAGTCAGGGCCACCCATACTAGGTTGGTTTTCTGTGAGCAATACGACGAAAATCTCCCACCATCACCTCAGTGGCTATCATGGTGATGATAACTGACCAAAACTCAGACATGTATATCACAAAACCCCGTCTCGGTCCCCAGTCCCAGCAACAGTGGAACAACTGCCCCATTGCAAGGTGTGCTAAAAATCTCTGGACTAGAAAAGGCCACCTTTTGAAACAGAACCTTACAACGCATAATGTCAGGACCCTTTCTAGGGAAGAAGGTCTTGCTGTGTTATTAGAGAGCTGAAATAAATAAATTGGGGTATAATTTAATAGGATTGAGTGAAATAAGAACTGGGGAATCTTACATAGAGTCAAAAGAGTGCCATATATTCTGCTGCAGAGGACATGAAAGGAATAAAGAAAAGGGAGTGGGTTTTCTTATCAATAAAAATCTTGCAGGTAACATAGAAGAATTTTGTAGTACTAGTCATAGAATTGCAGGATTAATTATCAAACTAAATAAGAAGTATAAACTGTAGATCATTTAAACGTATGTATCAACCACATCCCATACTGAGGAAGAAATAGAAACTTTTTATGAAGCTCTCGAGATATCCATGAAGAAACATGACTTAGTTACATCTATTTCGGGTGATTTCAGTGCTAATGTAGGTCAAAAGAAGAGAGGCGAATCAGCAGTAGGTAAATCTGAAGTAGGTACAAGGAATGGCAAAGGAGACAGGCTTCTAGAATTTGCTGAAAGAAACAATTTTGAAATCATAAACGCCTTTCTTCTAAAAAGGAACATTTAAAATGGACATGGAGAACCCCAAAATGGAGACACGTAAAATTAAATAGATTTTATTCTCAGTTAAGTTTTTTTTTTTTTTATTTAATTAAAGATGTAACAGTATTAAACAAGTTAAAGTCAAGCAATCATAGAATGAGGCAAAGCAAAATTTGTTTAGATCTAAGGGAAGAGAGGAAATTTTAATTCTAAGAAAGAAAAATAATCCTGAAATAAGAGAAAAATCTGAAAAGTTTTGTTTAGCAATACAAAATAGGTAATGAACCAATTAAAGAAGAAATGAACAGTAATTTAATTAAATTTGTACTAGTACCAGCACAAAAGATAAGTGGAAAAGTTCATAAACAAGATCAAAGAAAACTACCAGAAAAACCACCCTAATAAAGAAAAGATTGGAAATGAGGGTAAAATCTATGAGAGAGAAAATAGACTTAGAAGAACTATTAAAAACAATAAACAAACCAAAAACCAAAAATATTCGTGAACACAATTAGACCAAAACAGAGGAAATACTAAAGAAAGGCAGAAGCATCAAATTTACGAAAATAAGACTTGGAACAGGGCGTCTACAAATGTTTGCTTTAAAGGATGAAAATGGAAATATTATCAACAATAGAGATGGAGTGATAAAAATTGCAGAAGATTTCTATACAATGCTATACAATAGTGATATACGAATTAAATAATGAAACACTTGAGTCGGTACCAAATGTAACAGTAGGAGAAGTAAATAAAACATTAAAGTGTATGAAAAGAGGCAAAGCAACAGAAGATGCCCTAATAAGAGATGGAGGAGATTTCACGGTAGTAAAACTGGCTAAGCTTTACACCGAATGTCTGCAAGAATGCTCTATAACTACAGTTTGTAAAAACTTTATCATACTAATTTACAAAAAAATTTACAAAAAGGGAGACATAAAAGACCTGAAAAATCATTGCATAATAAGTTTACGCTCCGCAATATATATATATATATATATATATATATATATATATATATATATATATATATATATATATATATAAATATATATATATATATATATATATATATATATATATATATATATATATATATATATATATATATATATATATATATATATATATATATATATATATATATATATATACTAACAAAGATCATATGAAGCCGAATAGAAAGACAGCTAGACTTTAATCTACCAACAGAGCAGGCAGGCTTTAGAAGTGGGTATTCAACAACTGACCATACCCAGGTAATTAAGCAGCTACTGGAAAAATCAGCAGAATATGACAAATTACTATGTAAGACATCTATAAACTTAGAGAACAGTTTTCATTCTGTCAAAACCTTAGTAGGAACGAAAGCCCTTCAAAGATAAGGAATGGATGAATCTTATAGAATACTTGAAAATATCTGTAGAGAAATTACAGAAATCCAAAAATAACATGAATATACCGAGAAATTTCTTGTTGAAAAAGGAGTCAGACAGGGTGACCACATCTCTCCTAAATTGTTCACAGCATTCTTATAAAGTGTTTTTAAGAAATTAGTTTCACCAGGACATGACACCGAAATTAAAAGAAGGATAACCATGGAATGGAGAGCTTTTGGTAAACAAATGAGATTATGAAAATCAGAATGCCACTTTCTCTAAAAAGAAAAGTATTTATCTCTAAAAAGAAAAGTATTTAATCAGATAGTCCTACCAGTTTTACCTTAAGCATCAGAAACTTGAAGCTTTACTAAAGCCTTAGAAACAAAAGCTAGTTACAACTCAAAGAGACATGGAAAGAATAATGAAGGCTATAACACTAGGAGACAGAAAATGAGCAGCATAGATACGAGAAAAGACTAAAATAGAAGATATTTCAAAATGTAAGAAAAAGTATTGGGCATGGGCATGATATATAATGAGATTGACAGATAATACATGGACATTAAGAATAAGAGGATGAGTCCCTAGAGATTGCAAACGAAGCAGGGAAAGAAAGAGAACACGACAGATTGACGAAATAGAGAGCTTGCGGGTGTTAAATGGCATAGAAAGACCATAAACTGACGCAAGTGGAAAAACACGTCAGAGGCATTTGTTCTGCAGTACAATAGTAAAGGCTGATTATATATATCATATATTATATATATATATATATATATATATATATATATATATATATATATATATATACATATATATATATATATATATATATATATATATATATATACAGTATATATATATATATATATATATATATATATATATATATATATATATATATATATATATATATATATATATATATATATATATATATATATATATATGCATACATACATATATACACATGCATACACACACACACATATATAAATAAGTATATATAAAAACATATTATATATATATATATATATATATATATATATATATATATATATATATATATATATATATATATATATATATTTACAGACAGACAGACAGACACACACACACACACACACACACATATATATATATATATATATATATATATATATATATATATATATATATATATATATATATATATATATATATATATATATATATATATATATATATACACAATCATCGGGTCCTGCCATTCAACTCCCAATATCGATCAGAGGGATTTGTTATCAAATCTACAGGATTGGAAATGAAACTATATGAGAGATTACTCGAGTGCCATATGTGGATGAGATCATGAGGAAGGGTATATGGAGATAGTTTGGGCATGCTCTTCGCACTCTCCAAGAGAGATTTATTCACCAAACGTTCATCTGGGCTCCACAAGGCACTAGAAGAGTTGGAATACCCACGCCTACATTGCAGAGGACTATGAAGCGCGAAGTAGGAGATGATGAATGGAAAAGTATTGAATTAAAAGCTCAAGATAGAGACGACTGGCGATATCTAACCGAGGCCCTTTGAGTCAATAGGCGTAGGAGGAGATGATGAAATATATATATATATATATATATATATATATATATATATATATATATATATATATATATATATATATATATATATATATATACAGTGATGCCTCAGGATACGAATGTAATCCGTTCAGGATGCGGTTTCGTATCCTGAGTCGCGTTTTACATGTAAATAGCCTAATCCGTCCCAAGCCTTGCAAAAAGACACCTTTTCTTTCATAAACACGCTAAACTGTAGTAATAAACATACAATGCAGCCATTTCTATCATTCAATAATGAACCCAACCGTTAAAAACGGCCTAATCCATTCCAGAAACCACCATGAGATTATTCAATAATGTATTTATAGCCTAGTTATCCCCTCCAAGCCCTAAGAAAACGGTCCGTTTTCTTTACTACTGTATAAAAGTTACGGTACTGTATGTAAAGCATTTGGATCACTAAATGTGTATTGTTACCTGTACATACACCTAAATTAAGGATTGATACCCTGAAAAAAAGGTTACAGTTAATTAACAAAAAAGTTAAAACTTACCTTTTGATTGAGACGATGTCCGATAGCGAAGTCGCGGCAGAGGAGGAAGGCATATGGCAGAAAAAGTAACAAGTGACAGACTATGTACAGTAATTTACACACTTAAACTTTACGAAATAAAAAAATGGCAGAAATAATTAACACTTAACATTACATATGGAAAACTATAAAATGAAAGAAAAAATTACTTTAACACTTAATGGTAACATAGAACTTGAAATTGAATTTTTTTTTTTTTTGCTTTTTTATAACTTTACGTTTTTCATATTTTCTAAATTTCTTCTACTTCTTCATCACTTTCTTTTTTCTGTTTCTTTTCTTTACTTTCACCTTCTAATTCTTCATCACTTCCTCTTTTCTGTTTCTTTTCTTCACTTTCACCTTCGTCTTGGCCTACTAATACTGCTGGCTCTTTCATAAGAAACTATCCATTGAAGCTTGTTCTGCCTAATTTTCAACACATTTCTAAAATGCGTTAGGCAAACGTCATTGCAGAGTTGAAGCGCACGGTTGGTATAAACTTTTTCTGGATGTTCCTTTTCGACGTAATCTGCCATTTTATGGAAACATGCGAGAATTTCCTTAGTGTCTGACGTTTTCAAAGGTGTAACATCCTCCTCATTACCGCTAGAGAACTGCTCTTGAACAACACTCCTTTGCATCGTCTCCAACTCCTTCAGGTCGTCCGTCGTCAACTCCTCGTGGTGCTCCTCGATAAGTTCATCTATATCCTCGGCGCTAACTTCCAGCCCCATGGACGTACCAAGACGTACGATGTCAGCCACCTCAGACTGCTGAATGGGTTCAGGATCGTCAACGATCTCGGTTTCGCCTCCAGGCTTCCTGAACCCCTCGAAGTCTCGTGCAGAGACAACATCTGGGCACAGCTTCCTCCAAGATGAGTTCAGGGTACGCCTCGAAACTTCCTGGCAAGCGAGATCAATGAGTTTGAGGCATATCACGATATCAAAGTGATCTTTCCAGAATTCACGCAGAGTGATGTTTGTACTTTCTGTGACTTGGAAACATCTCTGGAAGAGATGCTTCGCGTACAATTTTTGGAAATTAGAAATAACTTGCTGGTCCATGGGCTGGAGGAGAGGGGTGGTGTTAGGCGGTAGATACATAACCTTTATGAAGGAATACTCGGCCACAAGATATTCCTCGAGGCCAGGAGGGTGAGCTGGAGCATTGTCCAACACCAGTAGACATTTCATAGGGAGGCGCTTTTCTTCCAAATATTTTCAGACAGTCGGACCGAAGCAGACATTCACCCAATCAATGAAAAGTTGCCTCGTTACCCAGGCTTTAGAATTCGCCCTCCAAATCTTGGGAAGGTTCTTCTTGATGACTTTGTGGGTTTTGAAGGCTCGGGGATTTTCAGAATGGTACACCAGCAGGGGCTTTATCTTGCAGTCCCCACTGGCGTTTGCGCAAAAAGCGAGGGTAAGCCTGTCCCTCATAGGCTTATGTCCGGGTAGCCTCTTCTCCTTCGCCGTGATGAACGTCCGACAAGGCATTTTCTTCCAGAAAAGCCCAGTTTCGTCGCAATTGAAAACTTGCTGCGAACTGTAGCCTTCCTGCAGAGTCAACTCTTCAAACGTTTTAACAAAGGCTTCGGCGGCCTTCGTGTCCGAGCTGGCTGCCTCCCCATGCCGTACCACTGAATGAATACCAGTCCTTTTCTTGAATTTCTCGAACCACCCCCGAGAGGCCTTGAACTCTGGGGGTTCCTGCTGGGATGTTCCTTCTCCTGCCCCTTCTTCGGCCTGAGAACGCACGAGATCACCGAAAATGGTGGAGGCCTTCTGGCAAATTGAAGTCTCAGTGATGACGTCTCCTGAGATCTCTTTGTCTGTGATCCACACAAGAAGCAGCCTCTCCATCTCGTCATGCATGTGGGTTCTTTTGTTGGAAAAATAGTGACGCCCTTAGAGGGTGTCGCTGCTTTGATGGCCGCCTTCTGCTTCAGGATGGTGCCTATCGTAAACGGATTCCAGCTATACTCCTTGGCTATCGCACTTAATCGCATGCCAGACTCGTACTTTTTCACGATTTCGAGTTTCGTCTCCATCGAGAGCATCGTCTTCTTCTTCTTTCCTTCGGCAACATTCTTGGGACCCATGGCTTCAGTATTAAGCTCAATACGTAATACACTACGTACGTTATATACAGTACTATGTATAGTAAACACTAATACAGTACAGTGCACAGCAACGAATGTTTAATAACGATAAAACGTGGCGTACAAATGTATTTAACACTACGTCAAACAAGCGAAAGCACACAATGTCTGTTAACGATACTGCAGTCGGAACGAAAAGAGAGAGAGAGATGAACGCCCGTGCGTAAGCAAGGTGGGATAGTTGCCGACCAATAGGAAAGCAGGATCTTATGGCGTCAGCTAGCATCTGAGTAGGGAGATAACCAATGGGTGAGCGGGAGGCTGTGAGTGAGTTTACCCAAGTTCAAAGTCTGGCGGCGCGCTTTTTAAAATTAATCTCGGCGACGATTTGGGATCTCGTAAGCTTTTCGTATACTGAAATTTTATTCGTATACTGGGGCATAAAAATCTTCGAATCGCTTTTCGTAACCTGAATTTTTCGTAAGCAGAAACTTTCGTATCCAGAGGTATCACTGTGTATATATATATATAAATATATATATATATATATATATATATATATATATATATATATATATATATATATATATATATATATATATATATATATATATATATATATATATATATATATATATATATATATATATATATATATATATATATATATATATATATATATATATATATATATATATATATATATCTTCAGTGAAGGCAACAACAGCCAGTACTGAACACAAATTTCATGGTATGGATAGGGAAAGAGTAGTTCAAAATGTCCTTTTTTTATCATTCCCAACGTTTCGTGATTCTTAATCACATTGTCCAGGGCTAAAAATAAAACATATACAAAAGAATTAAGAAACAGTTAAAATTTTTTACAAATTCATTCAAGACTATAAAAACCAGTTCAAATTTAAATGAAAATTAAAATGAAAAAAAAAATGAATAAATAAATATATATACATCAGACAAAGTAGTGGAACCAACCTCGCAGAAAAGCTTCTTCTATTCAGTTGTATTTGTCATAGTTTTCTTTGGTTTGTTTTCTAACTCTTGTTGGCATACAGTTTCTCACTACGTTTCTGCGAGGTTGGTTCCACTACCTTGTCTGATGTATATATATTTATTCATTCATTTTTTTCATTTTAATTTTCATTTAAATTTTAACTGGTTTTTATAGTTTTGAATTAATTTGTGAAAAATTTTAACTGTTTCCTCCACGATCAGAGGGTGAATTTTCCCAATTGTTTTTTTCTTTGCTAAAAGTCTTCCTTTTGCCTATCAGAAGGCCGTGATATGTGTAGAATTCATCTCCAGCCTCTATAATGCCCCCCCCCCCCTGGTTATCAACGCCCCTCTTATGTTAATAGTAAAAATACGAAATATCATTAGTAATTTTCTAATTTTTATAGTTTACCCCTTAAAAACTGTTCAAAGTCGTTTTCTCATATCAGTGATAATAAAGAAAATGGGCTCAGGGGTGACTATGATTTTATATCCAATATTTTCGTCATCAGACAAAAATCGTAATTTCTCGTTTTTTTCTTTTTTCGGGAGAGGGGTGTATTTCTTTGCTTGTCCTGCTCTTATGCCTTAAGTAATATAATATTTAGATGTTTTAGGCCATCAAGTGACATAATACCTAGAAAAACACAGAAGGTTTTTTCCCTAAATCGAAATTTTAATTTTTGGTGAATATTTATTTCTAGGTATCCCTCCATCACCAGCCGGGCTTTCACTAAAGTTAATGCTCGTTTTTTTCTTGCTGTGTGCTTATTTACTGTTCGATTTTGATAAAACTTTGTCTGCTTGTTCCAGGTGGATAAACAAACATAATGACAGAGCGAATTTCAATTCAAGACATTAGTTTCTCACTGGTCACCAAACAACTTTTAAGTCGCTAAGCTCCGATTTTCACATTTTTATACATAAAATCCTTTATTTTCCCTGTAGGATGTTAAGACTTACAGAGGATATGCCTTATTATAGTGCTAATAATGCCTGAAAATTTCATTAGCGTGTCTTGATTAGTGTATTTTTGGGAAATATTTTTTACGATTGGCACCCCTTGAAAGGGGAGCCTACCCTTAATTCTTTTGTATATGTTTTATTTTTAGCCCTGGACAATGTGATTAAGAATCACGAAAAGTTGGGAATAATAAAAAAAGGA